>NW_026783116.1:0-88513 GCF_031769215.1 Ylistrum balloti | reverse complement strand
TGTCTTCTAAACAACAAAAAATGTTCATCTCATGATGTCTACTAAACAACAGAAAATTCCATCTCCTAAGGCCTACTAAATAACACAAAATGTCCAGTTCCTGATGTCTACTAAACAACATAAAACGCACAGCTCCTGATGTCTTCTAAATAACACAAAATGTCCATCTCCAGATATCTACTTAACAACACAAAATATCCACCTCCAAATGTTTACTAAACAACACAAAATGTACATCTCCTGATGTATTCATAACAACACAAAATTACTTCTCTCGAGGTCTACTATACAACACATAATGTACATCTCCTGATGTCTACTAACACCAAAAATGTCCAACTAATCATGTCTACTAAACCACACAAGCTTCCATCTCCTGATGTCCACTAAAAACACAAAATGCCCAACTCTTTATGTCTTCTGAGCAATACAAAATGTTCATCTCCTGATGTCTACTAATCAACATAAAATGTACATCCCCTGATGTCTAATAAACAACACACAATGTACATTTCCTGATGTCTACTAAATAACACAAAATGTCCACCTTCTGATGTCTACAAGAAAACAAAAAATGTCAACCACCTGATGTCTACTAAACAATAAAAAATGTCCATCTCCTGATGTCTACTAAACAACATAAAACGTACTGCTCCGGATGTCTTCTAAACAACACAAAATGTCCATCTCCTGATATCTACTTAACAACACAAAATGTCCACCTTCTGATGTCTACAAGAAAACAAAAAATGTCAACCACCTGATGTCTACTAAACAATAAAAAATATCCATCTCCTGATGTTTACTAAAACACTCAAAATGAACATCTCCTGATGTCTACTAAACAACAAAAAATGTCCATCTCCTGATGTCTACTAAACAACATAAAACGTACAGCTCCTGATGTCTTCTAAACAACACAAAATGTCCATCTCCTGATATCTACTAAACAACACAAAATGTCCATCTTCTGATGTCTACAAGACAACAAAAAAATGTCAACCACCTGATGTCTACTAAACAATAAAGAATGTCCATCTCCTGATGTCTACTAAACAACATTAAGCGTACAGTACCTGGTGTCTTCTAAACAACACAAAATGTCCATCTCCTGATATCTACTAAACAACACACAATGTCCATCTTTTGATGTCTACAAGACAACAAAAAATGTCAACCACCTGATGTCTACAACACAATAAAAAATGTCCATCTCATGATGTCTACTTAACAACACAAAATGTCCACCTCCTAATGTTTACTAAACAACACAAAATGTACATCTCTTTATGTCTACTACACAACACAAAATATTCATCTCATGATGTCTTCTAAACAACAAACAATGTCAACCACCTGATGTCTACTAAACAACAACAAATTTCAATCTCCTGATGTCTACTAAACAACATAAAACGTACAACTCCTGATGTCTTCTAAACAACACAAAATGTCCATCTCCTGATATCTACTAAACAACACACAATGTCCATCTTTTGATGTCTACAAGACAACAAAAAATGTCAACCACCTGGTGTCTAATAAACAAACAAAAAATATCAATCTCCTTATTCTTACTCAACATCATAAAACGTACAGCTCCTGATGTCTTCTAAACAACACAAAATGTCCATCTCCTGATGTCTACTAAGCTACACAAAATGTCCATCTCCTACTGTCCACTAACAACACAAACTGTCCATATCCTGAGGTCTACTAAAAACACAAAATGACAAACTCCTTATGTCTACTGAGTAACACAAAATGTCCATTTCCTGATGTCTACTAGACTACACAACCTGTCAATCTGATGATGTCTTCTAAACAACAAAAAATGTTCATCTCATGATGTCTACTAAACAACAGAAAATTCCATCTCCTAAGGCCTACTAAATAACACAAAATGTCCAGTTCCTGATGTCTACTAAACAACATAAAACGCACAGCTCCTGATGTCTTCTAAATAACACAAAATGTCCATCTCCAGATATCTACTTAACAACACAAAATATCCACCTCCAAATGTTTACTAAACAACACAAAATGTACATCTCATGATTTATTCATAACAACACAAAATTACTTCTCTCTCGAGGTCTACTATACAACACATAATGTACATCTCCTGATGTCTACTAACACCAAAAATGTCCAACTAATCATGTCTACTAAACCACACAAGCTTCCATCTCCTGATGTCCACTAAAAACACAAAATGCCCAACTCTTTATGTCTTCTGAGCAATACAAAATGTTCATCTCCTGATGTCTACTAATCAACATAAAATGTACATCCCCTGATGTCTAATAAACAACACACAATGTACATTTCCTGATGTCTACTAAATAACACAAAATGTCCACCTTCTGATGTCTACAAGAAAACAAAAAATGTCAACCACCTGATGTCTACTAAACAATAAAAAATGTCCATCTCCTGATGTCTACTAAACAACATAAAACGTACTGCTCCGGATGTCTTCTAAACAACACAAAATGTCCATCTCCTGATATCTACTTAACAACACAAAATGTCCACCTTCTGATGTCTACAAGAAAACAAAAAATGTCAACCACCTGATGTCTACTAAACAATAAAAAATATCCATCTCCTGATGTTTACTAAAACACTCAAAATGAACATCTCCTGATGTCTACTAAACAACAAAAAATGTCCATCTCCTGATGTCTACTAAACAACATAAAACGTACAGCTCCTGATGTCTTCTAAACAACACAAAATGTCCATCTCCTGATATCTACTAAACAACACAAAATGTCCATCTTCTGATGTCTACAAGACAACAAAAAAATGTCAACCACCTGATGTCTACTAAACAATAAAGAATGTCCATCTCCTGATGTCTACTAAACAACATTAAGCGTACAGTACCTGGTGTCTTCTAAACAACACAAAATGTCCATCTCCTGATATCTACTAAACAACACACAATGTCCATCTTTTGATGTCTACAAGACAACAAAAAATGTCAACCACCTGATGTCTACAACACAATAAAAAATGTCCATCTCATGATGTCTACTTAACAACACAAAATGTCCACCTCCTAATGTTTACTAAACAACACAAAATGTACATCTCTTTATGTCTACTACACAACACAAAATATTCATCTCATGATGTCTTCTAAACAACAAACAATGTCAACCACCTGATGTCTACTAAACAACAACAAATTTCAATCTCCTGATGTCTACTAAACAACATAAAACGTACAACTCCTGATGTCTTCTAAACAACACAAAATGTCCATCTCCTGATATCTACTAAACAACACACAATGTCCATCTTTTGATGTCTACAAGACAACAAAAAATGTCAACCACCTGGTGTCTAATAAACAAACAAAAAATATCAATCTCCTTATTCTTACTCAACATCATAAAACGTACAGCTCCTGATGTCTTCTAAACAACACAAAATGTCCATCTCCTGATGTCTACTAAGCTACACAAAATGTCCATCTCCTACTGTCCACTAACAACACAAACTGTCCATATCCTGAGGTCTACTAAAAACACAAAATGACAAACTCCTTATGTCTACTGAGTAACACAAAATGTCCATTTCCTGATGTCTACTAGACTACACAACCTGTCAATCTGATGATGTCTTCTAAACAACAAAAAATGTTCATCTCATGATGTCTACTAAACAACAGAAAATTCCATCTCCTAAGGCCTACTAAATAACACAAAATGTCCAGTTCCTGATGTCTACTAAACAACATAAAACGCACAGCTCCTGATGTCTTCTAAATAACACAAAATGTCCATCTCCAGATATCTACTTAACAACACAAAATATCCACCTCCAAATGTTTACTAAACAACACAAAATGTACATCTCCTGATGTATTCATAACAACACAAAATTACTTCTCTCGAGGTCTACTATACAACACATAATGTACATCTCCTGATGTCTACTAACACCAAAAATGTCCAACTAATCATGTCTACTAAACCACACAAGCTTCCATCTCCTGATGTCCACTAAAAACACAAAATGCCCAACTCTTTATGTCTTCTGAGCAATACAAAATGTTCATCTCCTGATGTCTACTAATCAACATAAAATGTACATCCCCTGATGTCTAATAAACAACACACAATGTACATTTCCTGATGTCTACTAAATAACACAAAATGTCCACCTTCTGATGTCTACAAGAAAACAAAAAATGTCAACCACCTGATGTCTACTAAACAATAAAAAATGTCCATCTCCTGATGTCTACTAAACAACATAAAACGTACTGCTCCGGATGTCTTCTAAACAACACAAAATGTCCATCTCCTGATATCTACTTAACAACACAAAATGTCCACCTTCTGATGTCTACAAGAAAACAAAAAATGTCAACCACCTGATGTCTACTAAACAATAAAAAATATCCATCTCCTGATGTTTACTAAAACACTCAAAATGAACATCTCCTGATGTCTACTAAACAACAAAAAATGTCCATCTCCTGATGTCTACTAAACAACATAAAACGTACAGCTCCTGATGTCTTCTAAACAACACAAAATGTCCATCTCCTGATATCTACTAAACAACACAAAATGTCCATCTTCTGATGTCTACAAGACAACAAAAAAATGTCAACCACCTGATGTCTACTAAACAATAAAGAATGTCCATCTCCTGATGTCTACTAAACAACATTAAGCGTACAGTACCTGGTGTCTTCTAAACAACACAAAATGTCCATCTCCTGATATCTACTAAACAACACACAATGTCCATCTTTTGATGTCTACAAGACAACAAAAAATGTCAACCACCTGATGTCTACAACACAATAAAAAATGTCCATCTCATGATGTCTACTTAACAACACAAAATGTCCACCTCCTAATGTTTACTAAACAACACAAAATGTACATCTCTTTATGTCTACTACACAACACAAAATATTCATCTCATGATGTCTTCTAAACAACAAACAATGTCAACCACCTGATGTCTACTAAACAACAACAAATTTCAATCTCCTGATGTCTACTAAACAACATAAAACGTACAACTCCTGATGTCTTCTAAACAACACAAAATGTCCATCTCCTGATATCTACTAAACAACACACAATGTCCATCTTTTGATGTCTACAAGACAACAAAAAATGTCAACCACCTGATGTCTACAACACAATAAAAAATGTCCATCTCCTGATGTCTACTAAACAACATAAAACGTACAGCTCCGCATGTCTTCTACACAACACAAAATGTCCATCTCCTGATATCTACTTAACTACACAAAATGTCCATTTCCTAATGTTTACTAAACAACTTAAAATGAACATCTCCGTATGTCTACTAAACAACAAAAAATGTCCATCTCCTGATGTCTACTAAACAACATAAAACGTACAGCTCCTGATGTCTTCTAAACAACACAAAATGTCCATCTTCTGATGTCTACAAGACAACAAAAAATGTCAACCACCTGATGTCTTCTAAACAATAAAAAATGTCCATCTGATGTCTACTAAACAACATTAAGCGTACAGTACCTGGTGTCTTCTAAACAACACAAAATGTCCATCTCCTGATATCTACTTAACAACACAAAATGTCCACCTCCTAATGTTTACTAAACAACTCAAAATGAACATCTCCTGATGTCTACTAAAACAAAATATGTCCAACTCTTGATGTCTACTGAACAACACAAAATGTCCATGTCCTGATGTCTACTAAAAACACAAAATGACCAACTCCTTATGTCTACTGAGCAACACGAAATGTTAATCGCCTCATGTCTAGTAACAACACAAAATGTACATCTCCTGAGATCTAATAAACACCACAAAATG
Source organism: Ylistrum balloti (assembly GCF_031769215.1). Lineage (NCBI taxonomy): Eukaryota > Metazoa > Mollusca > Bivalvia > Pectinida > Pectinidae > Ylistrum > Ylistrum balloti. Next base: position 82,667 of record NW_026783116.1, on the reverse strand, counting down.
TACATCTCCTGATATCTTCTAAACAACAAAAAATGTCCATCTTCTGATGTCTACAAGACAACAAAAAATGTCAACCACCTGATGTCTACTAAACAATAAAATATGTCCATCTCCTGATGTCTACTAAACAACATAAAACGTACAGCTCCTGATGTCTTCTAAATAAAAAAATGTCCATCTTCTGATATCTACTTAACAACACAAAATGTCCACCTCCTAATGTTTACTAAACAACACAAAATGTACATCTCCTGATGTATTGTCTACTAAACCACACAAGCTTCCATCTCCTGATGTCCACTAAAAACACAAAATGCCCAACTCTTTATGTCTTCTGAGCAATATAAAATGTTCATCTCCTGATATCTACTAACAACAAAGAATGTACATCTCCTGATGTCTACTAATCAACATAAAGTGTACATCCCCTGGTGTCTACTAAATAACAAAAAAATGTACATTTCCTGATGTCTACTAAACAACACAAAATGTCCATATCCTGATGTCTACTAAAACAAAATATGTCCAACTCTTGATGTCTACTGAACAACACAAAATGTACATCTCCTGATGTCTACTAAGCTGCACAAACTGTCCATGTCCTGAGGTCTACTAACACACAAAATGACCAACTCCTTATGTCTACTGAGCAACACAAAATGTTCATCGCCTCATGTCTACTAACAACACAAAATGTCCATCTCCTGATGTTTACTAGACTACACAAAATGTCAATCTCATGATGTCAACTAAAACAAAATATGTCCAACTCTTGATGTCTACTGAACAACACAAACTGTTCATGTCCTGATGTCTACTAAAACACAAAATGACCAACTCCTTATGTCTACTGAGCAACACGAAATGCTAATCGCTTTATGTCTAGTAACAACATAAATAGTACATCTCCTGAGATCTAATAAACAACACAAAATGTACATCAGGAGCTGTACGTTTTATGATTTTGAGTAAGAATAAGGAGATTGATATTTTTTGTTTGTTTATTAGACACCAGGTGGTTGACATTTTTTGTTGTCTAGTAGAAATCAGAAGATGAAAATATTGTGTTGTTTAGTCGACATCAGGAGATGTACATTTTGTGTTGTTTAGTAAACATCAGGAGATGTACATTTGATGTTGATTAGTAAACATCAGGAGATGAACATTCTTTGTTGTTAGTAGACATCAGGAGATGGACATTTAGTGCTGTTTAGTAGACATCAGGAGATGGAAGCTTGTGTGGTTTAGTAGACATGATAAGTTGGACATTTTGTGTTGTTTAGAAGACATCCGGATATGTACATTTTGTGTTGTTGAGTTGATCGTTGGAGATGGAATTTTGTATTGTTTAGTAGACATCATGATATGAACATCTCTTGTTGTTTAGAAGACATCAGGAGATGTACATTTTGTGTTGTTTGGAGACATCAGCAGATGTAAATTCTGTGTTGTTTGTTTAGTAGACTTTAGGAGATGTAAATTTTGTGTGGTTTAGTAGACCTCAAGAGATGTTCATTTTGTGTAGTCTAGTAAACATAAGGTGATGTACATTCTGTGTTGTTTAGTAGACCTTAGGAGATGGAATTTTGTGTTGTTTAGAAGACATCAGGATATGTACATTTTGTGTTGCTTAGTTGACGTGAGGAGATGGAATTTTGTGTTGTTTAGTAGACATCAGGTGGTTGACATTTTTTGTTGTCTAGTAGACATCCGAAGGTGGATAGTTTGTGTTGTTTAGAAGACATCAGAAGCTGTACGTTTGATGTTGTTTAGTAGACATCAGGAGATGGACATTTTTTGTTGTTTAGTAGACATCAGGTGGTTGACATTTTTTGTTGTCTAGTAGACATCAGAAGATGGACATTTTGTGTTGTTTAGTAGACATCAGGAGATGTACATTTTGTGTTGTTTAGTAGACATCAGGGGATGTACATTTTATGTTGATTAGTAAACATCAGGACATGTACATTCTTTGTTGTTAGTAGACATCAGGAGATGAACGTTTTGTATTGCTCAGAAGACATAAAGAGTTGGACATTTTGTGTTTTTAGTGGACATCAGGACATGGAATTTGGTGTTGTTTAGTAGATATTAGGATATTTTCATTTTGTGTTTTTTAGTAGACATCAGGAGATGGACATTTTGTGTTGTTTAGTAAACATTAGGAGATGGACATTTTGTGTTGTTTAGTAGACATCAGGTGGTTGACATTTTTTGTTTTCTTGTAGACATCAGAAGATGGACATTTTGTGTTGTTTAGTAGATATCAGGAGATGGACATTTTGTGTTGTTTAGAAGACATCAGGAGCTGTACGTTTTATGTTGTTTAGTAGACATCAGGAGATGGACATTTTTTGTTGTTTAGTAGACATCAGGAGATGTTCATTTTGAGTTGTTTAGTAAACATTATGAGGTGGACATTTTGTGTTGTTAAGTAGATATCAGGAGATGGACATTTTGTGTTGTTTAAAAGACATCAGGAGCTGTACGTTTTATGTTGTTCAGTACACATCAAGAGTTGGACATATTTTGTTTTAGTAAACATCATGAGATTGACATTTTGTGTAGTCTAGTAGACATCAGGAGATGGACATTCTGTGTTGTTTAGAAGACATCAGGAGCTGTACGTTTTATGTTGTTTAGTAGATATCAGGAGATGAAAATTTTGTGTTGTGTAATAGACATTAGGAGATGGACATTTTTTGCTGTTAGTAGACACCAGGCGATAAACATTTTGTTTTGCTCAGTAGTCATTAGGAGTTGGACATTTTGTGTTTTTATTAGTTTTTTTTTTGTTGTTTATTAGACATCAGGAAATGTACATTTTGTGTTGTAAGTAGTCAGGACATTGACAGCTTGTAGTGTAGTGTTAGTTTTTTTTGTTGTTTAGTAGACATCAGGAGATGGACATTTTGTGTTGCTTAGTAGACATCAGGAGATGGCCTTTTGGTGCAGCTTATTAGACATCTGGAGATGTACATTTTGTGTTGTTCAGTAGACATCAAAAGTTGGACATATTTTGTTTTAGTAGACATCAGGAGATGTACATGTTGTGATGTTTGTAGACATCAGAAGATGAACATTTTGTTTTGCTTTGTAGATATAAGGATTTGGACATTTTTTGTTATTAGTAGACATCAGTAGATGGTCATTCTTCTATTTTTAGTAGACATCGGGAGATGTACATTTTGTGTTGTTTAGTAGACATCAGGAGATGTAAATTTTGTGTTGTGTAATAGACATTAGGAGATGTACATTTTGTGATGTTAGTAGACATCAGGAGAGGAACATTTTGTTTTGCTCTATAGACATAAGGAGTTGGACATTTCTGTTATTAGTGGACATCAGGAGATGGACATTCTTCTATTTTTAGTAGAGATCGGGAGATGTACATTTTGTATTGTTTAGTAAACACCAGGAGATGTTCATTTTGAGTTGTTTAGTAGACATCAGGTGGTTGACATTTTTTGTTGTCTAGTAGACATCAGAAGGTGGATAGTTTGTGTTGTTTAGAAGACATCAGGAGCTGTACGTTTTATGTTGTTTAGTAGACATCAGGAGATGGAAATTTTTTGTTGTTTAGTAGACATCAGGTGGTTGACATTTTTTGTTTTTCTAGTAGACATCAGAAGATGGACATTTTGTGTTGTTTAGTAGACATCAGGAGATGAACATTTTTTGTTGTTTAATACACATAATGAGAGGAACATTTTTTTATGTTTAGAAGACATCATGAGATGGACATTTTGTGTAGTCTAGTAAACATCAGGTGATGTACATTCTGTGTTGTTTAGTAGACTTTAGGAGATGGAATTTTGTGTTGTTTAGAAGACATCAGGATATGTACATTTTGTGTTGCTTAGTTGACCTGAGGAGATGGAATTTGGTGTTGTTTAGTAGACATCAGGAGATGGACATTTTGTGTAAGCTAGTTGACATCAGGAGTTGGACATTTTTTGTTGTTTTGTAGACATCAGCAAATCGAATTTCTTGTAATTTAGAACACATCAGGAGATGTACATTTTGTGTTGTTACTAGACATGAGACGAATTACATTTTCTGTTGCTTAGTAGGCATAATGTGTTGGTCATTTTGTGTTCTTAGTAGACATCAGGAGATGGATATCTTGTGTTGTTTAGTTGACATCAGGAGATGTACATTTTGTGTTGTTTATTAGATCTCAGGAGATGTACTATTTATGTTGTTAATAGACATAAAGCGATTAGCATTTCGTGTTGCTCAGTAGACATAAGGAGTTGGTCATTTTGTGTTGTTCAGTAGACATCAAGAGTTGGACATATTTTGTTTTAGTAGACATCAGGATATGGACATTTTGTGTTGATTAGTAGACATCAGGAGATGTACATTCTTTGTTGTTAGTAGATATCAGGAGATGAACATTTTATATTGCTCAGAAGACATAAAGAGTTGCGCATTTTGTGTTTTTAGTGGACATCAGGAGATGGAAGCTTGTGTGGTTTAGTAGACAATACATCAGGAGATGTACATTTTGTGTTGTTTAGTAAACATTAGGAGGTGGACATTTTGTGTTGTTAAGTAGATATCAGAAGATGGACATTTTTTTTTATTTAGAAGACATCAGGAGCTGTACGTTTTATGTTGTTTAGTAGACATCAGGAGATGGACATATTTTATTGTTTAGTAGACATCAGGTGGTTGACATTTTTTGTTGTCTTGTAGACATCAGAAGATGGACATTTTGTGTTGTTTAGAAGATATCAGGAGATGTACATTTTGTGGTGTTTATTAGATCTCAGGAGATGTACATTTTGTGTTGTTACTAGACATGAGGCGATTAACATTTCGTGTTGCTCAGTAGACATAAGGAGTTGGTCATTTTGTGTTTTTAGTAGACATCAGGACATGGACAGTTTGTGTTGTTCAGTAGACATCAAGAGTTGGACATATTTTGTTTTAGTAGACATCATGAGATTGACATTTTGTATTGTCTAGTAGACATCAGGAGATGGACATTTTGTGTTGTTAGTAGAATGAGTCGATGAACATTTTGTGTTGCTCAGTAGACATAAGGAGTTGGTCATTTTGTATTTTTAGTAGACCTCAGGACATGAACAGTTTGTGTTGTGAGTGGACAGCAGGAGATGAACATTTTGTGTAGCTTAGTAGACATCAGGAGATGGACATTTTTTGTAGCTTAGTAGACATCAGTAGATGGATATTTTGTTCAGCTCAGTAGACATCAGGAGATCGACATTTTGTGTTGTTCAGTAGACATCAAGAGTTGGACATATTTTGTTTTAGTAGACATCAGGAGATGTTCATTTTGAGTTGTTTAGTAAACATTAGGAGATGGACATTTTGTGTTGTTAAGTAGATATCAGGAGATGGACATTTTGTGTTGTGTAGAAGACATGCGAAGCTGTACGTTTTATGTTGTTTAGTAGACATCAGGAGATGGACATTTTTTATTGTTTAGTAGACATCAGGTGATTGACATTTTTTGTTGTCTTGTAGACATCAAAAGATGGACATTTTGTGTTGTTTAGTAGATATCAGGAGATGGACATTTTGTGTTGTTTAGAAGACACCAGGTACTGTACGCTTAATGTTGTTTAGTAGACATCAGGAGATGGACATTTTCTGTTATTTAGTAGGCCTTAGGAAATGGAATTTTCTGTTGTTTAGTAGACATCTTGAGATAAACATTTTTTGTTGTTTAGAAGATATCATGAGATTGACACTTTTTGTAGTCTAGTCAACATCAAGAGATGGACATTTTGTGTTGTTAGTAGACCTCAGGATATGGACAGTTTGTGTTGTTAGTAGACAGCAGGAGATCGACATTTTTATGTAGCTTTGTAGACATCAGGAGATGGACATTTTTTGTTGTTTAGTAGACATCAGGAGATGGACATTTTGTGTTGTTTAGTAGACATTAGGAGATGGAAGATTGTGAGGTTTAGTAGACCTTAAGAACATGAATTTTGTGTTGTTTAGAATACATCAGGAGATGTACATTTTGTGTTGTTTAGTTGACCTTAGGAAATGGAATTTTTGTGTTGTTTAGTAGACATCATGAGATGAACATTTCTTGTTTAGTAGACATCAGGAGATGAACATTTTGTGTAGTCTAGTAGACATCAGGAGATGGACATTTTCTGTTGCTTAGTAGACATCAGGAGTTGGACATTATCTGTTGTTCTGTAGACATCAGCAGATGGAATTTCTTGTTATTTAGAAGACATCAGGAGATGACCATTGTTTGTTGTTTAGAAGACATCATAATTTGACTATATTGTGTTGTGTAGTAGACATCAGGAGATGGACATTTTGTGTTATTTAGTAGACATCAGGAGATGGAATTTTGTTTTGCTCTGTGGACATAAGGAGTTTGACATTTTTTGTTATTTGTAGACATCAGGTGATGTACATTTTGTATTGTTTAGTAGACACCAGGAGATGTTCATTTTGAGATGTTTAGTAAACATTAGGAGGTGGACATTTTGTGTTGTTAAGTAGATATCAGGAGATGGACATTTTGTGTTGTTTAGAAGACATCAGGTGCTGTACGTTTAATGTTGTTTAGTAGACATCAGGAGATGGACATTATTGATTGTTTAGTAGACTTCAGGAGATGAACATTTTTTGTTGTTTAGTACACATAATGAGACGAACATTTTTTGATGTTTAAAAGACATCATGAGATGGACATTTTGTGTAGTCTAGTAAACATCAGGTGATGTACATTCTGTTATCTATTTAACAACAAAAAATGTCCACCTTCTAATGTTTACTAAACAACTCAAAATGAACATCTCCTGATGTCTATTAAACAATACAAAATGTACACCTCCTGATGTCCACTAATAACAAAAAGTGTCCAAATGCTTATGTCTACAGAGCAAAACAAAATGTTAATCTCCTGATGTCTATAAACATAAAAAAAATGTCCAACTGTTGATGTTTTCTGAACAACACCAAATGTACATCTCCTGATGTCTACTAAGCTGCACAAAAAGGTCATCTTCTGATGTCTACTAAGCTACACAAAATGTCCATCTCCTGATGTCTACTAAGCTACACAAAATGTCCATCTCCTGCTGTCCACTGACAACACAAACTGTCCATGTCCTGAGGTCTACTAAAAACACAAAATGTCCACATTCTAATGTTTACTGAACAACTCAAAATGAACATCTCCTGATGTCTATTAAACAATACAAAATGTACACATCCTGATGTCTACTAAAAATAGAAGAATGTCCATCTCCTGATGTCCACTAATAACAAAAAATGTCCAAATCCTTATATCTACAAAGCAAAACAAAATGTTCATCTCCTGATGTCTACAAACATCACAACATGTACATCTCCTGATGTCTACTAAAACAAAATATGTCCAACTTTTGATGTCTACTGAACAACACAAAATGTACATCTCCTGATGTCTAATAAGCTGCACCAAAAGGCCATCTCCTGATGTCTACTAAGCAACACAAAATGTCCATCTCCTGATGTCTACTAAGCTACACAAAATGTCCATCTCCTGCTGTCCACTAACAATACAAGCTGTCAATGTCCTGAGGACTACTAACAACACAAAATGTACATTTCCTGATGTCTACTAAACAACAAAAAATCTCAAATTCCTGATGTCTAATAAAAACACAAAATGTCCAACTCCTAATGACTACTGAGCAAAACAAAATGTTTATCGCCTGGTGTCTACTAACAGCAAAAAATGTCCATCTCCTAATGTCTATTACACAACACAAAATTTACATCTCCTGATATCTACTAAACAACATAAAACGTACAGCTCCTGATGTCTTCTAAACAACACAAAATGTCCATCTCCTGATGTCTACTAGACTACACAAAATGTCAATCTCATGATGTTTACTAAAACAAAATATGTCCAACTCTTGATGTGTACTGAACAACACAAACTGTCCATGTCCTGATGTCTACTAAAAACACAAAATGACCAACTCCTTATGTCTACTGAGCAACACGAAATGTTAATCGCCTCATGTCTCCTAACAACACAAAATGTACATCTCCTGAGATCTAATCAACAACACAAAATGTGCGTCTCCTGATATCTACTAAACAACACAAAATGTCCATCTTCTGATGTCCACAAGACAAAAAAAAATGTCAACCACCTGATGTCTGCTAAACAATAAAAAATGTCCATCTCCTGATGTCTACTAAACAACATAAAACGTACAGCTCCTGATGTCTTCTAAACAACACAAAATGTCCATCTCCTGATATCTACTTAACAACACAAAATGTCCACCTCCTAATGTTTACTAAACAACTCAAAATGAACATCTCCTGATGTCTACTAAACAACAAAAAATGTCCATCTCCTGATATCTACTAAACAACATAAAACGTACAGCTCCTGATGTCTTCTAAACAACACAAAATGTCCATCTCCTGATATCTACTAAACAACACAAAATGTCCATCTTCTGATGTCTACAAGACAACAAAAAATGTCAACCACCTGATGTCTACTAAACAATAAAAAATGTCCATCTCCTGATGTCTACTAAACAACATTAAGCGTACAGTACCTGGTGTCTTCTAAACAACACAAAATGTCCATCTCCTGATATCTACTTAACAACACAAAATGTCCACCTCCTAATGTTTACTAAACAACACAAAATGTCCATCTCCTGATGTCTACTAAACAACACAAAATGAAAATATCCTAATATCTACTAAACAACACCAAATTCCATGTCCTGATGTCCACTAAAAACACAAAATGTCCAACTCTTTATGACTTCTGAGCAATACAAAACGTTCATCTCCTGATGTCTACTAACAACAAAGAATGTACATGTCCTGATGTCTACTAATCAACATAAAATGTACATCCCCTGATGTCTACTAAACAACACAAAATGTACATCTCCTGATGTCTACTAAACAACACAAAATGTCCATCTTCTGATGTCTACTAGACAACAAAAAATGTCAACCACCTGATGTCTACTAAAAAACAAAAAATGTCCATCTCCTGATGTCTACTAAACAACATAAAACGTACAGCTCCTGATGTCTTCTAAACAACACAAACTATCCACCTTCTGATGTCTACTAGACAACAAAAAATGTCAACCACCTGATGTCTACTAAACAACTCAAAATCAACATCTCCTGGTGTTTACTAAACAATACAAAATGTACATCTCCCGATCTCTACTAAAAATAGAAGAATGTCCATCTCCTGATGTCCACTAATAACAAAAAATGTACATCTCCTAATGTCTATAGAGCAAAACAAAATGTTCCTCTCCTGATGTCTACTGTACATCTCCTAATGTCTATTACACAACACAAAATTTACATCTCCTGATGTCTACTAAACAACACAAAATGTACATCTCCCGATGTCTACTAAAAATAGAAGAATGTCCATCTACTGATGTCTACTAATAACAAAAAATGTCCAAATCCTTATGTCTATAGAGCAAAACAAAATGTTCATCTCCTGATGTCTACTAACATCACAAAATGTACATCTCCAGATGTCTATTCAAACAAAATCTGTCCAACTCTTGATGTCTACTGAACAACACAAAATGTCAATCTCCTGATGTCTACAAAGCTACACAAAATGTCGATCTCCTGCTGTCTACTAACAACACAAACTGTCCATATCCTGAGGTCTACTAACAACACAAAATGTCCATCTCTTGATGTTGACTAGACTACAAAAAGTGTCAATCTCATGATGTCTTCTAAACAACAAAAAATGTTTATCTCAAGATGTCTACTAAAGAACAGAAAATTCCATTTCCTAAGGCCTACTAAATAACACAAAATGTCCATCTCCTGATGTCTACTAAACAACACAAAATGTACAGCTCCTGATGTCTTCTAAACAACACAAAATGTCCATCTCCTGATATCTATTTAACAACAAAAAATGTCCATCTCCTAATGTTTACTAAACAACTCAAAATGAACATCTCCTGATGTCTATTAAACAATACAAGATGTACACCTCCTGATGTCTACTAAAAATAGAGGAATGTCCATCCCCTGATGTCCACTAATAACAAAAAGTGTCCAAATGCTTATGTCTACAGAGCAAAACAAAATGTTAATCTCCTGATGTCTATAAACATAAACAAATGTCCAACTGTTGATGTTTTCTGAACAACACAAAATGTACATCTCCTGATGTCTACTAAGCTGCACAAAAAGGTCATCTTCTGATGTCTACTAAGCTACACAAAATGTCCATCTCCTGATGTCTTCTAAGCTACACAAACTGTCCATGTCCTGGGGTCTAATAAAAACACAAAATGTCCACCTTCTAATGTTTACTGAACAACTCAAAATGAACATCTCCTGATGTCTATTAAACAATACAAAATGTACACCTCCTGATGTCTACTAAAAATAGAAGAATGTCCATCTCCTGATGTCCACTTATAACAAAATATGTCCAAATCCTTATATCTACAAAGCAAAACAAAATGTTCATCTCCTGATGTCTACAAACATCACAAAATGTACATATCCTGACGTCTACTAAAACAAAATATGTCCAACTTTTGATGTCTAGTGAACAACACAAAATGTACATCTCCTGATGTCTAATAAGCTGCACCAAAAGGCCATCTCCTGATGTCTACTAAGCAACACAAAATGTCCATCTCCTGATGTCTACTAAGCTACACAAAATGTCCATCTCCTGCTGTCCACTAACAATACAAGCTGTCAATGTCCTGAGGACTACTAACAACACAAAATGTACATTTCCTTATGTCTACTAAACAACAAAAAATCTCAAATTCCTGATGTCTAATAAAAACACAAAATGTCCAACTCCTAATGACTACTGAGCAAAACAAAATGTTTATCGCCTGGTGTCTACTAACAGCAAAAAATGTCCATCTCCTATTGTCTATTACACAACACAAAATGTCCATCTCCTGATGTCTACTAGACTACACAAAATGTCAATCTCATGATGTTTACTAAAACAAAATATGTCCAACTCTTGATGTGTACTGAACAACACAAACTGTCCATGTCCTGATGTCTACTAAAAACACAAAATGACCAACTCCTTATGTCTACTGAGCAACACGAAATGTTAATCGCCTCATGTCTACTAACAACACAAAATGTACATCTCCTGAGATCTAATCTACAACACAAAATGTACGTCTCCTGATATCTACTAAACAACACAAAATGTCCATCTTCTGATGTCCACAAGACAACAAAAAATGTCAACCACCTGATGTCTACTAAACAATAAAAAATGTCCATCTTCTGATGTCTACAAGACAACAAAAAATGTCAACCACCTGATGTCTACTAAACAATAAAAAATGTCCATCTCCTGATGTCTACTAAACAACATTAAGCGTACAGTACCTGGTGTCTTCTAAACAACAGAAAATGTCCATCTCCCGATATCTACTTAACAACACAAAATTTCCACCTCCTAATGTTTACTAAACAACACAAAATGTACATCTCCTGATGTCTACTAAAACACAATATGTCCAACTCTTGATGTCTACTGAACAACACAAAATGTCCATCTCCTGATGTCTACTAAGCTACACAAAATGTCCATCTTCTGATGTCTACTAAGCTACAAAAAATGGCCATCTCCTGATGTCTACTAAGATAAACAAAATGTCCATCTCCTGATGTCCACTAACAACACCAACTGTCAATATCCTGAGGTCTACTAAAAACACAAAATGACTAACTCCTTATGTCTACAGAACAACACAAAATGTTCATCGCTTCATGTCTACTAACAACACAAAATGTACATCTTGTATCTACTAAACCACACAAAATGTACATCTCCTGATGTCTTCTAAATAACAAGAAATTTCGTCTGCTGATGTCTACAAAACAACAAAAAATGTCCAACTCCTGATGTCTACTTAACAACAAGAGATGTTCGTCTCATCATGTCTATTAAACAACAGAAAATTCCATCGCCAAAGGTCAATTAAACAACACAAAATGTACATATCCTGATGTTTACTAACAACACAAAATGTACATCTCTTGATGTCTACTAAACAACAAAAAATGGCCATCTCCTGATGTCTACTAAGATAAACAAAATGTCCATCTCCTGATGTCCACTAACAACACCAACTGTCAATGTCCTGAGGTCTACTAAAAACACAAAATGACTAACTCCTTATGTCTACAGAACAACACGAAATGTTCATCGCCTCATGTCTACTAACAACACAAAATGTACATCTCCTTATATCTACTAAACCACACAAAATGTACATCTCCTGATGTCTTCTAAATAACAAGAAATTTCATCTGCTGATGTCTACAGAACAACAAAAAATGTCCAACTCCTGATGTCTACTTAACAACAAGAGATGTTCGTCTCATCATGTCTATTAAACAACAGAAAATTCCATCGCCAAAGGTCAATTAAACAACACAAAATGTACATATCCTGATGTTAACTAACAACACAAAATGTACATCTCTTGATGTCTACTAAACAACAAAAGATGTCCAACTCCTGATGTTTACTAAACAACTCAAAAGGAACATTTCCTGGTGTCTACTAAACCACACAAAATGTACATCTCCTGATGTCTTCTAAATAACAAAAAATTTCATCTGCTGATGTCTACAGAACAACAAAAAATGTCCAACTCCTGATGTCTACTTAACAACACGAGATGTTCGTCTCATCATGTCTACTAAACAACAGAAAATTCCATCGCCAAAGGTCAATTAAACAACACAAAATGTCCATCTCCTGATGTCTACTAACATCACAAAATGTACATCTCCTGATGTCTACTAAAACACAATATGTCCAACTCTTGATGTCTACTGAACAACACAAAATGTCCATCTCCTGATGTCTACTAAGCTACACAAAATGTCCATCTTCTGATGTCTACTAAGCCACAAAAAATGGCCATCTGCTGATGTCTACTAAGATAAACAAAATGTCCATCTCCTGATGTCCACTAACAACACCAACTGTCAATGTCCTGAGGTCTACTAAAAACACAAAATGACTAACTCCTTATGTCTACGGAGCAACACAAAATGTTCATCGCCTCATGTCTACTAACAACACAAAATGTACATCTCCTTATATCTACTAAACCACACAAAATGTACATCTCCTGATGTCTTCTAAATAACAAGAAATGTTCGTCTCATCATGTCTATTAAACAACAGAAAATTCCATCGCCAAAGGTCAATTAAACAACACAAAATGTACATATCCTGATGTCTACTAACAACACAAAATGTACATCTCTTGATGTCTACTAAACAACAAAAGATGTCCAACTCCTGATGTTTACTAAACAACTCAAAAGGAACATTTCCTGGTGTCTACTAAACCACACAAAATGTACATCTCCTGATGTCTTCTAAATAACAAGAAATTTCATCTGCTGATGTCTAGAGGAACAACAAAAAATGGCCATCTCCCGATGTCTACTAAGATAAACAAAATGTCCATCTTCTGATGTCCACTAACAACACAAACTGTCCATGTCCTGTGGTCTACTAAAAACACAAAATGACTAACTCCTTTTGTCTACTGAGCGACACAAAATGTTCATCGCCTCATGTCTACTAACAACACAAAATGTACATCTCCTTATATCTACTAAACCACACAAAATGTCCAACTCCTGATGTCTACTAAACTACACAAAATATCCATCTCCTGAGGTCTACTAGACAACACAAAATGTACATCTCCTGATGTCATCTAAACAATACAAAATGTCCATCTCCTCAGGTCTACTAAACAACAGAAAATGTCCATCTCCCGATGTCTACTAAACAACATCAAAATGTACATCTCATGACGTCTACTAAACAATACAAAATGTCCACCTCCTGCTGTCTACTAACAACACAAAATATACATTTTCTTATGTCTACTAAACTACACACAATTCCATCTCCAAAGGTCTACTCAACAACAAAAAATTTTACTTTCATGATTTCTTCTGAACAACACAAAATTCGTCCTTTCATGTCTACTTAAAACTACACAATATGTACATTTTTGATGTTGTTTCAAACAACGGATATGTACATTTCTGTGTAGTTTACTATCCTTACAACACAAAATGAACATCTCCTGATGTCTACTAAACAATACAAAATGTACACCTCCTGATGTCTACTAAAAATAGAAGAATGTCCATCTCCTGATGTCCACTCATAACAAAAAATGTCCAAATCCTTATATCTACAAAGCAAAACAAAATGTTCATTTCCTGTTGTCTACAAACATCACAACATGTACATCTTATGATGTCTAGTAAAACAGGAATATGATAACTTTTGATGTCTATTGAACAACACAAAATGTACATCTTTTGATGTCTAATAACATCAAAAAGGCCATCTGTGTTGTTTAGTAAGCAACACAAAATGACATTTTGTGATGTCTACTAGAAGACATCACAAAATGTCCATCTCCTGCTGTCCACTAACAATACAAGCTGTCAATGTCCTGAGGACTACTTACAACACAAAATGTACATTTCCTGATGTCTACTAAACAACAAAAAATCTCAAATTCCTGTTGTCTAGTAGACAACACAAAATGTCCATTTTGTAATGACTACTGAGCATTAAACAGGTGGAATGTTTGTCGTGGTGTCTACTAACATCAAAAAATGTCCATTTTTTAATGTCTATTACACAACACAAAATTTACATTTTTTGTTATCTACTAAACAACATAAAACGTACAGTGTGTTGTTTCTAAACAACACAAAATGTCCATTTTGTGTTGTTTAACACAAAATGTCCATCTTCTGATGTCTACAAGACAACAAAAAATGTCAACCACCTGTTGTCTACTAAACATCAAAAAATGTCATTCCTGATGTCTGTTTAGTAGACATTAGGTGCGTACAGTTTTTGGTGTCTTCTAAACATCAGAAGATGTCCATTTTGTGTTGTTTAGTAACAACACAAAATGTCCATTTTGTGTTGTTTACTAAACAACACAAAATGTACATTTTGATGTTGTTTAGTAAAACACAATATGTCATTTTTGTTGTCTACTAGACAACACAAAATGTCCATTTCCTGATGTCTATAAAGCTACACAAAATGTCCATTTCTGATTTTACTAAGCTACAAAAAATGGCCATCTTGATGTCTACTAACATAAACAAAATGTCCATCTCCTGATGTCCACTAACATCACCAACTGTCAATTCCTGTGTTGTTTAGTCTACTAAAAACACAAAATGACTAACTCCTTATGTCTACAGAACAACACAAAATGTTCATCGCCTCATGTCTACTAAAAACACAAAATGTACATCTCCTTATATCTACTAAACCACACAAAATGTCCAACTCCTGATGTCTTCTAAATAACAAGAAATTTCATCTGCTGATGTCTACAGAACAACAAAAAATGTCCAACATTTTGTGTTACTTAACAACAAGAGATGTTCATTTTGTGTCATGTCTATTAAACAACAGAAAATTCCATCGCCAAAGGTCAATTAAACAACACAAAATGTACATATCCTGATGTTTACTAACAACAAAAAATGTACATCTCTTGATGTCTACTAAACAACAAAAGATGTCCAACTCCTAAGGTCTACTAAACAACACAAAATGTCCATCTCCTGATTTCTACTAAACAACACAAAATGAACATTTTGTGTTATCTAGTAAACATTAGGAGGTGGACATTTTGTGTTACTAAGTAACATCAAAATGTACATTTTGTGTTGTTCTGTGCAACTCAAAATGTCCTTCTCCTGATGTTTACTTAACTACACGAAATTCGATCTTCTGCTGTTTACTCAACAATATCAAATGTAAATCTCCTGATTTCTTCTAAACAATAAAAATATCCATCTCCTAATGTCTACTCAACAATACAAAATTCCATCTCCTAATGTCTACTTAACAACAAAATACATTTTTTGATGTCGTAAAAAACATCAGAAATGTCCATTTCCTGATATCTACTTAAGACACAAAAGGACATTTTGTGTTGTTCTAAACAACAAAAAACTGTACATTTTATGTTGTCTACTACATCAATGCTAATGTACATTTTTAATGTTAGTAAAATACAAAATGTTCATTTTGAGTGTTGTCTTAGTAGACATAAAATGGACATTTTTTGTTGTTTAGTAGACAAAAATTTTTTGTCCATCTCCTGATATCTTGTAAACAACACATTATGTTGTTCTACTGAAGTAGACATCAGGAAAAAATGTCAAACTCATTTTGTGTTGTTCTCCTAACAACACAAAATGTCCATCATTTTATGTGTCTTCTAAACATCAAATGTCCACATTTTGTGTTGTTAGTAGACAGCAGGTGGTTGACATTTTGATGTTTTCTAAACTAGACACAAAATGGACATTTTGTGTTGTTACTAGAACACAGGAAATGTACATTGTGTGTTGTTTATTAGACATCCTGATGTCATTTTAACAATACAAAATGTCCATCTTCAGGTAGAAACAACAGAAAATGTCCATCTCCCGACATAAAGAATTTTGTGTTTTTACAACATCAAAATGTACATGTGTGGTTTAGTAGACATGATTAGTTGGACTTTTTTGTGTTAGTAGACATCAGGAGATGTACATTATGTGTTGTATAGTAGACCTCGAGAGAAGTAATTTTGTGTTGTTATGAATACATCAGGAGATGTACATTTTGTGTTGTTTAGTAAACATTTGGAGGTGGATATTTTGTGTTGTTAAGTAGATATCTGGAGATGGACATTTTGTGTTATTTAGAAGACATCAGGAGCTGTGCGTTTTATGTTGTTTAGTAGACATCAGGAACTGGACATTTTGTGTTATTTAGTAGGCCTTAGGAGATGGAATTTTCTGTTGTTTAGAGACATCATGAGATGAACATTTTTTGTTGTTTAGAAGACATCATCAGATTGACAGGTTGTGTAGTCTAGTAGACATCAGGAAATGGACATTTTGTGTTACTCAGTAGACATAAGCAGTTTGTCATTTTGTGTTTTTAGTAGACCTCAGGATATGGACATTTTGTGTAGCTTAGTAGACATCAGGAGATGGACATTTTGTGTTGTTTAGAAGACATCAGGAGCTGTACGTTTTATGATGTTGAGTAAGAATAAGGAGATTGATATTTTTTGTTTGTTTATTAGACACCAGGTTTAGACACCATCAGGGTGACATTTTTTGTTGTCTTGTAGACATCAAAAGATGGACATTGTGTGTTGTTTAGTAGATATCAGGAGATGGACATTTTGTGTTGTTTAGAAGACATCAGGAGATGTACTTTTTGTGTTGTTTAGTAGACATCAGGAGATGGACATTTTTTATTGTTTAGTAGACATCAGGTGGTTGACATTTTGTGTTGTTTAGAAGACATCAGGAGATGGATATTTTGTGTTGTGTAGTAGACATAAAGAGATGGACATTTTGTGTTGTTTAGTAAACATTAGGAGGTGGACATTTTGTGTTGTTAAGTAGACATCATGAGATGGAATTTTTTGTTGTGTTGTAGACATCAGGTGGTTGACATTTTTTGTTGTCTTGTAGACATCAAAAGATGGACATTGTGTGTTGTTTAGTAGATATCAGGAGATGGACATTTTGTGTTGTTTAGAAGACATCAGGTACTGTACGCTTAATGTTGTTTAGTAGACATCAGGAGATGAACATTTTTGTTGTTTAGTAGACATCAGGTGGTTGACATTTTTGTTGTTTAGTATCATGTAGACATCAGTGTTGTGTAGATGGACATTTTGTGTTGTTTAGTAGAACATCAGGAGATGGACATTTTGTGTTGTTTAGAAGACATCAGGAGTGTGTACGTTTTATGTTTGTTTAGTAGACATCAGGAGATGGACATTTTTTGTTGTTTAGTAGACATCAGGAGATGTTCATTTTGTGTTGTTTAGTAGACATCAGGAGATGGACATTTTGTGTTGTTTAGTAGACATCAGGTGATGGACATTTTTTGTTGTTTAGTAGACATCAGGAGATGTTCATTTTGAGTGTTTTAGGACATCAGGAGATGTTTTTTTATTTTTAGTAGACATCAGTTTGACATTTTTTGTTTTCTTGTAGACATCAGACATTTTGTGTTGTTAAGTAGATATCAGGAGATGGACATTTTGTGTTGTTTAGAAGACATCCGGAGCAGTACGTTTTATGTTGTTTAGTAGACATCAGGAGATGGACATTTTTTATTGTTTAGTAGACATCAGGTGGTTGACATTTTTTGTTTTCTTGTAGACATCAGAAGGTGGACATTTTGTGTTATTTAGTAGACATCAGGAAATGTACATTGTGTGTTGTTTATTAGACATCAGGGGATGTACATTTTATGTTGATTAGTAGACATCAGGAGATGAACATTTTGTATTGCTCAGAAGACATAAAGAGTTGGGCATTTTGTGTTTTTAGTGGACATCAGGAGATGGAAGCTTGTGTGGTTTAGTAGACATGATTAGTTGGACATTTTTGGTGTTAGTAGACATCAGGAGATGTACATTATGTGTTGTATAGTAGACCTCGAGAGAAGTAATTTTGTGTTGTTATGAATACATCAGGAGATGTACATTTTGTGTTGTTTAGTAAACATTTGGAGGTGGATATTTTGTGTTGTTAAGTAGATATCTGGAGATGGACATTTTGTGTTATTTAGAAGACATCAGGAGCTGTGCGTTTTATGTTGTTTAGTAGACATCAGGAACTGGACATTTTGTGTTATTTAGTAGGCCTTAGGAGATGGAATTTTCTGTTGTTTAGTAGACATCATGAGATGAACATTTTTTGTTGTTTAGAAGACATCATCAGATTGACAGGTTGTGTAGTCTAGTAGACATCAGGAAATGGACATTTTGTGTTACTCAGTAGACATAAGGAGTTTGTCATTTTGTGTTTTTAGTAGACCTCAGGATATGGACAGTTTGTGTTGTTAGTGGACAGTAGGAGATGGACATTTTGTGTAGCTTAGTAGACATCAGGAGATGGACATTTTGTGTTGTTTAGAAGACATCAGGAGCTGTACGTTTTATGATGTTGAGTAAGAATAAGGAGATTGATATTTTTTGTTTGTTTATTAGACACCAGGTGGTTGACATTTTTTTTTGTCTAGTAGAAATCAGAAGATGAAAATATTGTGTTGTTTAGTCGACATCAGGAGATGTACATTTTGTGTTGTTTAGTAAACATCAGGAGATGTACATTTGATGTTGATTAGTAGACATCAGGAGATGAACATTCTTTGTTGTTAGTAGACATCAGGAGATGGACATTTAGTGCTGTTTAGTAGACATCAGGAGATGGAAGCTTGTGTGGTTTAGTAGACATGATAAGTTGGACATTTTGTGTTGTTTAGAAGACATCCGGATATGTACATTTTGTGTTGTTGAGTTGATCTTTGGAGATGGAATTTTGTGTTGTTTAGTAGACATCATGATATGAACATCTCTTGTTGTTTAGAAGACATCAGGAGATGTACATTTTGTGTTGTTTGAAGACATCAGCAGATGTAAATTCTGTGTTGTTTGTTTAGTAGACCTTAGGAGATGTAAATTTTGTGTGGTTTAGTAGACCTCAAGAGATGTTCATTTTGTGTTGTTACTAGACATCAGGCGATTAACATTTTGTGTTGCTCAGTAGACATAAGAAGTTGGTCATTTTGTGTTTTTATTAGACATCAGGAGATGTACATTTTGTGTTGTTTAGTAGACATCAGGAGATGGAAGCTTGTGTGGTTTAGTACACATGATTAGTTGGACATTTTGTGTTGTTATGAATACATCAGGAGATGTATATTCTGTGTTGTTTAGTAGACCTTGGGAACAGGAAATTTGTGCTGTTTAGAATACATCAGGAGATGTACATTTTGTGTTGTTTAGTTGACCTTAGGAGATGGAATTTTGTGTTGTTTAGTAGACATCATGAGATGAACATCTCTTGTTGTTTAGTAGACATCAGGAGATGGACATTTTCTGTTGCTTAGTAGACATCAGGAACTGAACATTTTGTGTTATTTAGTAGGCCTAAGTGGATGGAATTTTCTGTTGTTTAGTAGACATCATGAGATGAACATTTTTTGTTGTTTAGAAGACATCATCAGATTGACAGGTTGTGTAGTCTAGTAGACATCAGGAGATGGACATTTTGTGTTGTTAGTAGACATGAGGCGATGAACATTTTGTGTTACTCAGTAGACATAAGGAGTTGGTCATTTTGTGTTTTTAGTAGACCTCAGGATATGGACAGTTTGTGTTGTTAGTGGACAGTAGGAGATGGACATTTTGTGTAGCTTTGTAGACATCAGGAGATGGACATTTTGTGTAGCTTAGTAGACATCAGGAGATGGACATGTGTGCAGCTTAGTAGACATCAGGAGATGGACATTTTGTGTTGTTCAGTAGACATCAAGAGATGAACATTTTGTTTTGCTCTATAGACATAAGGAGTTGGACATTTTTTGTGATTAGTGGACATCAGGAGATGGACATTCTTCTATCTTTAGTAGACATCGAGAGATGTACATTTTGTATTGTTTAGTAGACACCTGGAAATGTTCATTTTGAGTTGTTTAGTAAACATTAGGAGCTGGACATTTTGTGTTGTTAAGCAGATATCAGGAGATGGACATTTTGTGTTGTTATGAATACATCAGGAGATGTATATTCTGTGTTGTTTAGTAGACCTTGGACATTTTGTGTTGTTTAGAATACATCAGGAGATGTACATTTTGTGTTGTTTAGTTGACCTTAGGAGATGGAATTTTATGTTGTTTAGTAGACATCAGGAGATTTTTCTATTGCTTAGTAGACATCAGGAGTTGGACTTTTTTTGTTGTTAGTAGACATCAGCAGATGGAGTTATTTAGAAGACATCAGGACATGAACATTTTGTGTTGTTTAGTAGGCATCAGGAGATGTACATTCTTTGTTGTTTAGTAGACATCAGACATTTTGTATTGCTCTGAAGACATAAAGAGTTGGGCATTTTATGTTGATTAGTAGACTCAGGAGATGTACATTTTTTGTTGTTAGTAGGCATCAGGTGATGAACATTTTGTATTGCTCAGAAGACATAAAGAGTTCGGCATTTTGTGTTGTTTAGTAGACATCAGGAGATGGAAGCTTGTGTGGTTTAGTAGACATGATTAGTTGGACATTTTGTGTTGTTATGAATACATCAGGAGATGTATATTTTGTGTTGTTTAGTAGACCTTGAACAGGAATTTTGTGCAGGTTTAGACATGTACATTTTGTGTTGTTTAGTTGACCTTAGGAGATGGAATTTTGTGTTGTTCAGTTCATGAGATGAACATCTCTTGTTGTTTAGTAGACATCAGGAGATGGACATTTTCTGTTGAGTAGACATCAGGACATTTTGTGTTATTTAGTAGGCCTTATCATGAGATGAACATTTTTTGTTGTTTAGAAGACATCATCAGATTGACAGGTTGTGTAGTCTAGTAGACATCAGGAGATGGACATTTTGTGTTGTTAGTAGACATTGAACATTTTGTGTTAGTAGACATAGACATAAGGAGTTGGTCATTTTGTGTTTTTAGTAGACCTCAGGATATGGACAGTTTGTGTTGTTAGTGGACAGTAGGAGATGGACATTTTGTGTAGTCTAGTAGACATCAGGAGATGGACATTTTCTGTTGCTTAGTAGACATCAGGAGTTGGACATTTTGTGCAGTAAGTAAACATCAGGAGATGGACATTTTCTGTTGCTTAGTAGACATCAGGAGATGAACATTTTGTTTTGCTCTATAGACATAAGGAGTTGGACATTTTTTGTGATTAGTGGACATCAGGAGATGGACATTCTTCTAAGTAGACATCAGAGATGTACATTTTGTATTGTTTAGTAGACACCTGGAAATGTTCATTTTGAGTTGTTTAGTAAACATTAGGAGCTGGACATTTTGTGTTGTTAAGCAGATATCAGGAGATGGACATTTTGTGTTGTTATGAATACATCAGGAGATGTATATTCTGTGTTGTTTAGTAGACCTTGGGAACAGGAATTTTGTGTTGTTTAGAATGGAATGTACATTTTGTGTTGTTTAGTTGACTTAGGAGATGGAATTTTATGTTGTTTAGTAGACATCAGGAGATGGACATTTTCTATTGCATTCAGGAGTTGGACTTTTTTTGTTGTTAGTAGACATCAGCAGATGGAATTTCTTGTTATTTAGAAGACATCAGGACATGAACAGTTTGTGTTGTTTAGTAGGCATCAGGAGATGTACATTCTTTGTTGTTTAGTAGACATCAGGTGATGAACATTTTGTATTGCTCTGAAGACATAAAGAGTTGGGCATTTTATGTTGATTAGTAGACTTCAGGAGATGTACATTTTTTGTTGTTAGTAGGCATCAGGTGATGAACATTTTGTATTGCTCAGAAGACATAAAGAGTTCGGCATTTTGTGTTGTTTAGTAGACATCAGGAGATGGAAGCTTGTGTGGTTTAGTAGACATGATTAGTTGGACATTTTGTGTTGTTATGAATACATCAGGAGATGTATATTCTGTGTTGTTTAGTAGACCTTGGGAACAGGAATTTTGTGTTGTTTAGAATACATCAGGAGATGTACATTTTGTGTTGTTTAGTTGACCTTAGGAGATGGAATTTTGTGTTGTTCAGTAGACATCATGAGATGAACATCTCTTGTTGTTTAGTAGACATCTGGAGATGGACATTTTCTGTTGTTAGTAGACATCAGCAGATGGAATTTCGTTTTATTTAGAAGACATCAGGACATGAACAGTTTGTGTTGTTCAGTAGACATCTAGAGTTGGACATATTTTGTTTTAGTAGACATCATGAGATTGACATTTTGTGTAGTCTAGTAGACATCAGGAGATGGACATTTTGTGCAGCTTAGCAGACATCAGGAGATGGACATTTTGTGTTGTTATGAATACATCAGGAGATGTATATTCTGTGTTGTTTAGTAGACCTTGGGAACAGGAATTTTGTGTTGTTTAGAATACATCAGGAGATGTACATTTTGTGTTGTTTAGTTGACCTTAGGAGATGGAATTTTATGTTGTTTAGTAGACATCAGGAGATGGACATTTTCTATTGCTTAGTAGACATCAGGAGTTGGACTTTTTTTGTTGTTAGTAGACATCAGCAGATGGAATTTCTTGTTATTTAGAAGACATCAGGACATGAACAGTTTGTGTTGTTTAGTAGGCATCAGGAGATGTACATTCTTTGTTGTTTAGTAGACATCAGGTGATGAACATTTTGTATTGCTCTGAAGACATAAAGAGTTGGGCATTTTATGTTGATTAGTAGACTTCAGGAGATGTACATTTTTTGTTGTTAGTAGGCATCAGGTGATGAACATTTTGTATTGCTCAGAAGACATAAAGAGTTCGGCATTTTGTGTTGTTTAGTAGACATCAGGAGATGGAAGCTTGTGTGGTTTAGTAGACATGATTAGTTGGACATTTTTGGTGTTAGTAGACATCAGGAGATGTACATTATGTGTTGTATAGTAGACCTCGAGAGAAGTTATTTTGTGTTGTTATGAATACATCAGGAGATGTACATTTTGTGTTGTTTAGTAAACATTTGGAGGTGGATATTTTGTGTTGTTAAGTAGATATCTGGAGATGGACATTTTGTGTTATTTAGAAGACATCAGGAGCTGTGCGTTTTATGTTGTTTAGTAGACATCAGGAACTGGACATTTTGTGTTATTTAGTAGGCCTTAGGAGATGGAATTTTCTGTTGTTTAGTAGACATCATGAGATGAACATTTTTTGTTGTTTAGAAGACATCATCAGATTGACAGGTTGTGTAGTCTAGTAGACATCAGGAAATGGACATTTTGTGTTACTCAGTAGACATAAGGAGTTTGTCATTTTGTGTTTTTAGTAGACCTCAGGATATGGACAGTTTGTGTTGTTAGTGGACAGTAGGAGATGGACATTTTGTGTAGCTTAGTAGACATCAGGAGATGGACATTTTGTGTTGTTTAGAAGACATCAGGAGCTGTACGTTTTATGATGTTGAGTAAGAATAAGGAGATTGATATTTTTTGTTTGTTTATTAGACACCAGGTGGTTGACATTTTTTGTTGTCTAGTAGAAATCAGAAGATGAAAATATTGTGTTGTTTAGTCGACATCAGGAGATGTACATTTTGTGTTGTTTAGTAAACATCAGGAGATGTACATTTGATGTTGATTAGTAGACATCAGGAGATGAACATTCTTTGTTGTTAGTAGACATCAGGAGATGGACATTTAGTGCTGTTTAGTAGACATCAGGAGATGGAAGCTTGTGTGGTTTAGTAGACATGATAAGTTGGACATTTTGTGTTGTTTAGAAGACATCCGGATATGTACATTTTGTGTTGTTGAGTTGATCTTTGGAGATGGAATTTTGTGTTGTTTAGTAGACATCATGATATGAACATCTCTTGTTGTTTAGAAGACATCAGGAGATGTACATTTTGTGTTGTTTGAAGACATCAGCAGATGTAAATTCTGTGTTGTTTGTTTAGTAGACCTTAGGAGATGTAAATTTTGTGTGGTTTAGTAGACCTCAAGAGATGTTCATTTTGTGTTGTTACTAGACATCAGGCGATTAACATTTTGTGTTGCTCAGTAGACATAAGAAGTTGGTCATTTTGTGTTTTTATTAGACATCAGGAGATGTACATTTTGTGTTGTTTAGTAGACATCAGGAGATGGAAGCTTGTGTGGTTTAGTACACATGATTAGTTGGACATTTTGTGTTGTTATGAATACATCAGGAGATGTATATTCTGTGTTGTTTAGTAGACCTTGGGAACAGGAAATTTGTGCTGTTTAGAATACATCAGGAGATGTACATTTTGTGTTGTTTAGTTGACCTTAGGAGATGGAATTTTGTGTTGTTTAGTAGACATCATGAGATGAACATCTCTTGTTGTTTAGTAGACATCAGGAGATGGACATTTTCTGTTGCTTAGTAGACATCAGGAACTGAACATTTTGTGTTATTTAGTAGGCCTAAGTGGATGGAATTTTCTGTTGTTTAGTAGACATCATGAGATGAACATTTTTTGTTGTTTAGAAGACATCATCAGATTGACAGGTTGTGTTGTTAGTAGACATGAGGCGATGAACATTTTGTGTTACTCAGTAGACATAAGGAGTTGGTCATTTTGTGTTTTTAGTAGACCTCAGGATATGGACAGTTTGTGTTGTTAGTGGACAGTAGGAGATGGACATTTTGTGTAGCTTTGTAGACATCAGGAGATGGACATTTTGTGTAGCTTAGTAGACATCAGGAGATGGACATGTGTGCAGCTTAGTAGACATCAGGAGATGGACATTTAGTGCTGTTTAGTAGACATCAGGAGATGGAAGCTTGTGTGGTTTAGTAGACATGATAAGTTGGACATTTTGTGTTGTTTAGAAGACATCCGGATATGTACATTTGTGTTGTTGAGTTGATCTTTGGAGATGGAATTTTGTGTTGTTTAGTAGACATCATGATATGAACATCTCTTGTTGTTTAGAAGACATCAGGAGATGTACATTTTGTGTTGTTTGAAGACATCAGCAGATGTAAATTCTGTGTTGTTTGTTTAGTAGACCTTAGGAGATGTAAATTTTGTGTGGTTTAGTAGACCTCAAGAGATGTTCATTTTGTGTTGTTACTAGACATCAGGCGATTAACATTTTGTGTTGCTCAGTAGACATAAGAAGTTGGTCATTTTGTGTTTTTATTAGACATCAGGAGATGTACATTTTGTGTTGTTTAGTAGACATCAGGAGATGGAAGCTTGTGTGGTTTAGTACACATGATTAGTTGGACATTTTGTGTTGTTATGAATACATCAGGAGATGTATATTCTGTGTTGTTTAGTAGACCTTGGGAACAGGAAATTTGTGCTGTTTAGAATACATCAGGAGATGTACATTTTGTGTTGTTTAGTTGACCTTAGGAGATGGAATTTTGTGTTGTTTAGTAGACATCATGAGATGAACATCTCTTGTTGTTTAGTAGACATCAGGAGATGGACATTTTCTGTTGCTTAGTAGACATCAGGAACTGAACATTTTGTGTTATTTAGTAGGCCTAAGTGGATGGAATTTTCTGTTGTTTAGTAGACATCATGAGATGAACATTTTTTGTTGTTTAGAAGACATCATCAGATTGACAGGTTGTGTTGTTAGTAGACATGAGTAGACATGAGGCGATGAACATTTTGTGTTACTCAGTAGACATAAGGAGTTGGTCATTTTGTGTTTTTAGTAGACCTCAGGATATGGACAGTTTGTGTTGTTAGTGGACAGTAGGAGATGGACATTTTGTGTAGCTTTGTAGACATCAGGAGATGGACATTTTGTGTAGCTTAGTAGACATCAGGAGATGGACATGTGTGCAGCTTAGTAGACATCAGGAGATGGACATTTTGTGTTGTTCAGTAGACATCAAGAGATGAACATTTTGTTTTGCTCTATAGACATAAGGAGTTGGACATTTTTTGTGATTAGTGGACATCAGGAGATGGACATTCTTCTATCTTTAGTAGACATCGAGAGATGTACATTTTGTATTGTTTAGTAGACACCTGGAAATGTTCATTTTGAGTTGTTTAGTAAACATTAGGAGCTGGACATTTTGTGTTGTTAAGTAGATATCAGGAGATGGACATTTTGTGTTGTTATGAATACATCAGGAGATGTATATTCTGTGTTGTTTAGTAGACCTTGGGAACAGGAATTTTGTGTTGTTTAGAATACATCAGGAGATGTACATTTTGTGTTGTTTAGTTGACCTTAGGAGATGGAATTTTGTGTTGTTCAGTAGACATCATGAGATGAACATCTCTTGTTGTTTAGTAGACATCTGGAGATGGACATTTTCTGTTGTTAGTAGACATCAGCAGATGGAATTTCGTTTTATTTAGAAGACATCAGGACATGAACAGTTTGTGTTGTTCAGTAGACATCTAGAGTTGGACATATTTTGTTTTAGTAGACATCATGAGATTGACATTTTGTGTAGTCTAGTAGACATCAGGAGATGGACATTTTGTGCAGCTTAGCAGACATCAGGAGATGGACATTTTGTGTTGTTATGAATACATCAGGAGTTGTATATTCTGTATTGTTTAGTAGACCTTGGGAACAGGAATTTTGTGTTGTTTAGAATACATCAGGAGATGTACATTTTGTGTTGTTTAGTTGACCTTAGGAGATGGAATTTTATGTTGTTTAGTAGACATCAGGAGATGGACATTTTCTATTGCTTAGTAGACATCAGGAGTTGGACTTTTTTTGTTGTTAGTAGACATCAGCAGATGGAATTTCTTGTTATTTAGAAGACATCAGGACATGAACAGTTTGTGTTGTTTAGTAGGCATCAGGAGATGTACATTCTTTGTTGTTTAGTAGACATCAGGTGATGAACATTTTGTATTGCTCTGAAGACATAAAGAGTTGGGCATTTTATGTTGATTAGTAGACTTCAGGAGATGTACATTTTTTGTTGTTAGTAGGCATCAGGTGATGAACATTTTGTATTGCTCAGAAGACATAAAGAGTTCGGCATTTTGTGTTGTTTAGTAGACATCAGGAGATGGAAGCTTGTGTGGTTTAGTAGACATGATTAGTTGGACATTTTGTGTTGTTATGAATACATCAGGAGATGTATATTCTGTGTTGTTTAGTAGACCTTGGGAACAGGAATTTTGTGTTGTTTAGAATACATCAGGAGATGTACATTTTGTGTTGTTTAGTTGACCTTAGGAGATGGAATTTTGTGTTGTTCAGTAGACATCATGAGATGAACATCTCTTGTTGTTTAGTAGACATCTGGAGATGGACATTTTCTGTTGTTAGTAGACATCAGCAGATGGAATTTCGTTTTATTTAGAAGACATCAGGACATGAACAGTTTGTGTTGTTCAGTAGACATCTAGAGTTGGACATATTTTGTTTTAGTAGACATCATGAGATTGACATTTTGTGTAGTCTAGTAGACATCAGGAGATGGACATTTTGTGCAGCTTAGCAGACATCAGGAAATGTACATTTTGTGTTGTTCAGTAGACATCAAGAGTTGGACATATTTTGTTTTAGTAGACATCAGGAGATGTACATTTTGTATTGTTTAGTAGACAC
This sequence comes from Ylistrum balloti, assembly GCF_031769215.1. Classification (NCBI taxonomy): domain Eukaryota; kingdom Metazoa; phylum Mollusca; class Bivalvia; order Pectinida; family Pectinidae; genus Ylistrum; species Ylistrum balloti. The sequence continues at coordinate 54,506 of NW_026783116.1, read as the reverse complement.
CAGCAGATGTTCATTTTGAGTTGTTTAGTAAACATTAGGAGGTGGACATTTTGTGTTGTTAAGTAGATATCAGGAGATGGACATTTTGTGTTGTTTAGTAGACATCAGGTGGTTAACATGTTTTATGTCTAGTAGACATCAGATGATTGACATTTTGTGTTGTTAAGTAGATATCAGGAGATGGACATTCTTTGTTGTTTAGTAGACATCAGGTGATGAACATTTTGTATTGCTCAGAAGACATCAAGAGTTGGGCATTTTGTGTTTTTAGTGGACATCAGGACATGGACATTTGGTGTTGTTTAGTAGATATCAGGATATGTTCATTTTGTGTTGTAAGTAAACATCAGGAGATGAACATTTTGTATTGCTCAGAAGACATAAAGAGTTGGGCATTTTGTGTTGTTTAGTAGACATCAGGAGATGGACATTTTGTGTGGTTTAGTAGACATCAAGAAATGTACATATTCTGATGTTTAATAGACATCAGAAGATAAATATTTTGTTTTGTTTAGAAGAGATCAGGAGATGGACATTTTGTGTTGTTAGTAGACATCAGCAGATGGAATTTCTTGTTATTTAGAAGACATCAGGACATGAACAGTTTGTGTTGTTCAGTAGACATCTAGAGTTGGACATATTTTGTTTTAGTAGAGATTGACATTTTGTGTAGTCTAGTAGACATCAGGAGATGGACATTTTGTGTAGCTTAGCAGACATCAGGAGATGGACATTTTGTGCAGCTTAGCAGACATCAGGAAATGTACATTTTGTGTTGTTCAGTAGACATCAAGAGTTGGACATATTTTGTTTTAGTAGACATCAGGAGATGTACATTTTGTGATGTTAGTAGACATCAGGAGATGGACATTTTGTGTTATCTAGTAGACCTTAAGAGATGGACTTTTGTTTTGCTCTGTAGACATAAGGATTTGGACATTTTTTGTTATTTGTAGACATTAGGAGATGTACATTTTGTATTGTTTAGTAGACACCAGGAGAGGTTCATTTTGAGTTGTTTAGAAGACATCAGGAGCTGTACGTTTTATGTTGTTTAGTAGACATCAGGAGATGGATATTTTTTGTTGTTTAGTAGACATCAGGTGGTTAACATTTTCTGTTGTCTAGTAGACATCAGATGATTGACATTTTGTGGTGTTTAGTAGACATCAGGAGATGTACATTTTGTGTTGTTTAGTAGACATCAGGAGATGTACATTTTGTATTGTTTATTAGAAACCAGGAGATGTTCATTTTTAGTTGTTTAGTAAACATTAGGAGGTGGACATTTTTTGTTGTTAAGTAGATATCAGGAGATGGACATTCTTTGTTGTTTAGTAGACATCAGGTGATGAACATTTTGTGTGGTTTTGTAGACATCAAGAAATGTACATATTCTTTTGTTTAATAGACATCAGGAGATAAATATTTTGTTTTGTTTAGAAGAGATCAGGAGATGGACATTTTGTGTTGTTAAGTTATATTTATTATTGTTAGTGCTTAAAATAAACCAACTTCATGTATATATGTTTGATGAATATCTGATTAATGATTGATGTTATCTATGTGATATAATGATAAAATAAATTTGCATGTAAACGTGTGTATATATGATGATTGAATATCTGATTGATGATTGATGTCATTTATGTGATATAATGATAATGTGCATGTAAAGGTGTGTGTAAATGTGTATGTATGTGGTATATGAGTACATAATTCTTATAACTGGAATAAATAAAATAGCATCAAACAACAAAATAGTTATATTTATATTCATTATTTTTCTTCTGATGAAGGGGGCTGTTGTGTATTTACAACATGAACATGACAGCATGACACGGAGACCGCCATTACTTCGAAACAATTTATTCAATAACCCACAATACTTTGCGCGGCATAGACTAATACTCAAACAAAAGGATCCGGAACGCGGTCCGGAAATTATTAAACAGTTACAATTATAACAGGGGCGACTTGTCTTGATGTAGGGGGCGACCTGTCTTGAGATAATAGGGGGCGACTTGTCTTGGGGGCGACTGTACAGTATACACAATTACAATATAATCTATATCGCTCTGTTATGAAAATAAAGCCATATACATTGTGAACGGATCCTACTATTTTATCACAAGCCACCATGTTATCAACGGAAATAACACACATGACTTAGCGGAGTTGTGATTGACTGATGTTTCGTTTCATCGTTTACGTTGTGATAACTGTATGTCGTCATTTATGCAATATGACGTCACCAAAGGAAGATGTATATGTAAATAAACCAAAAAATAATCTATGCCGTCGTGTATATCTTACACACTGATTCTTGCTCAATGAATATTTTGTATTATTTTGTATACAGGACATTCTCAGTCACTCCCGCCCCGATTCTAAAAAAGCTGTCTTCCTCATCACTGACGGTTTCTCCAATGGCGGCGATCCCAGACCCCAAGCTCGCTTTTTACGTAAACACGGAGTAAAAATTTTCACATTTGGAATTAGAAATGGACATGTCCAGGAACTGTATGACATGGCCTCGGAACCAAAAAATGAAAGCTGTTACATCTTGGACACGTTTGAGGAGTTTGAGTCCTTAGCACGCCGAGCATTACACGAAGGTCAGTTTTCAAAATGATTTCCAGAAGTAATATGGTCGACATATGATCGTCCCTCATGTGAATGATATTCATACTACAAACAACTTACTTTGATTTATTAAGATAGCTAAAAGACACGAAGAAACGCTTATTCAAGAATATGTTGTAAACTCCTCAAAATTAATACTTAGTGCATAAAGTGAAACAATTTTGTAATCTTTGAGAAAATTTTCTGTAGATCTCAGTATGGGGACCTTCATGGAACAGCCAATGGACCGCTGTTCCCATTTATGTCATGGAATAAGCACATGCTGTGACCCTCAAGCAACGTGCGGGTGTGGAACTCAGGTGGGTCAGTTCCTGTGCGTCTGTCAGAATGGCCACTATGGCACCGGACTCCCAGGGGAGTGTTTCCGTAAGTACTCATTGTACCCTGGTGAAGCTACGGATTGTTTGACTTTTGGGGTATCATTTCTAAGTTAAACACGCTGTAACATATTTTTGATACCAATAACTTTAGGATAGAAAAAGTTGTGAATAAAGTATTATTTGTAGACTGTCCAGTAAACTTCTTGTACACAACTTTGTTTCAGCTAATAATGTGTCCCTTTTTATCAGGAGAGTCATTCCAAACAAGACATCGAGACTCCTATATGAAAGCTTAGAAAAAACTTTAATTTTAGTCTAAGGGGTGTGAATATGACCATAATTGCAATACAAAGTAATTATATTTTAACGCAAAACCTGATTTCTGCTTGATATTAAATTGATTCATCGAAGTGAATGTATTGTACGGGGACTGTGTATCCGACACGTGGGTCCCGAATTCTTCCTCAGTTGAACCTCAAGTGCACCGCCGTTCGGACCAACAGTAGTGAATATAAAACAATAGAACTAGACTAATGTTCACTAGCTTTGATCTTATTCAATCTGAAATCAGTCATATTCAAGTGCATTCAGCATGGAAGTTACATCAATATTGGAACGGAAATTTAACTGATTCTAAGGCAACTTTGCTTTTTAACGTAAATAAATATTCGAAGATAACATTGTTGAAAAGCGATCATGCATTACGAAAGAATGTACCGGTTATACTAATTTTAGAATCAGTCCACACTTAAGGAGACATATATAAAACGATATTCTTCAAATGTTGCTGTCTACTTCATATAGCCTGCCCGCCGGGAACTTACAAGGAAAGTAGAGGACCTGGTGATGTCACTTCCTGTACTGCATGTCCAGACATCAACCATACAACAGAGCCAGGTGCTACATCATCATCACAGTGTTTCTGCAAAATAGGGTTTAGGAGCTTCAACGAAACCGGATGTTCCGGTATGAGTATTCTTAAACAGTTTCAATTATTTTAACAGTCTTTATAAACAATCAAACCAGATGATGAATTCGACTGATGATACTGCTTATATGTACATTCTATGTAATTAATGAGTGCGACAGACCCATTGGGCATCTTGTTTGTTCAATATGAATGTTCAAACTATTGCATAGAAATGGTTATTATACAACGATACAACGGTTTTTTAAAATTATCTCTACATGATTTCAGTTAATTTAACCCATCGCATGATATTAGGCGCAGGTCTGTATCTGTTGAATGTTTCCCAGTACCTATTGTTTCAATAAAGCATCTGCTATACTGTGACCCTGTGTGTTAACTGTCCTACATTCTCCTTTGTGTTATTAGCGTTGACCTGTCCTCAGATGACCCCGCCCAAACATGGCTACTTTGTAAACGACAAGTGTAACAATGTCTTCAATGCTGCATGTGGGATGAAGTGTAAACCCGGGTACGAGTTGCGTGGAAGCAGTTTGCGAATCTGCCAGGAGGAAGGAGGCTGGTCAGGCACGCCAACAAAATGCATAAGTAATGCTATTTACTGTCTTAATTTGTTCCTCAATAAAAGGGTCGCAAATATGTGATCTTGTCGTAATTCTTTGTTCAGATTCACATGGTTCGATATAAATATTCACCCGATATGTCGCTTCGTTTTCCACAGTGAAGACCTGTCCCGCCCTGCCCAGACCTAAGAACGGTAATATGATTTGTAGTAATGACGATTTCACATTTTCCACCATGTGCCGCTTCACCTGTGATACTGGCTATAAGTTGGTAGGATCTCGTAAACGTCAGTGCCTTGCGAACGCACTGTGGACCGGTATCCCGACTAGGTGTCGAGGTAAGTAACAAGTGAATGTAAAACAAGAAAACAAGGTTTGTATGAGTTTTTGAAAACTTTTTATTTTTGCACGATTGCAGTGATGTTGATCTTGAGCCAACGTACCTCATTCTTTGATATGTGAATCAAGACATTATTACCTCGCAGAAACCGCCGGTAGAATATTGGAAAACAGCAGGTCCTATATTGTCTCAGCAGATTGAAACCAGTTTAAACGACAATATTTCATGGATCCCATACCACATGCTCCCTAGTCTTGTCATATCCAATGCTATAAATTATTGTTTGACACCATTGAGACATATTGTGAACATTTCAGAAATAACATGCCAACCCCTTCCTTCTGTTCGTGATGGAAATGTGTTTCCTGCCATGTGTAATCTTGGAGAAGTTTCCTTCGGGACCACTTGCCAAATATCTTGCTATGCAGGCTATAGTCTTATCGGGCCTAGCCGGAAGCAGTGTACACCAGACGGGATGTGGGCCCCGGCTATGGATGGAGAAATGAGTAGATGTGAAGGTAGGGTTGTCTATCATTACACCTATACAACTGTCCATGTACAACATATTCCACCATAAGTATTCCAGTAGTTCTTTTTTGATATTTTAGATTTATGACTAACAACACCATCTATTTCTGTCATTGTAGATACGGAGGCACCTCTTCTACACTGTCCTTTCGATATTGAAGTTGTGGCTGATGACACTGAAGACAGTGCTGAAGTAGACTGGATCGTGCCACTAGCCCTGGATAATTCCGGCTATCGACCTTCGGTTAAGGTGGTGCCCGCCGTCCAGCCTCCCAAACGGTTCCCAATCGGTCTGACAGCAGTCAAATACATTGCAGAGGATCACCAGGGCAACCTGGCAAAGTGTCATTTTAGTGTCATAATCAGAGGTAAATACTTATATAGGATTCCCGCTTCAAATGTACGAAACTTTTTCATTCTTGAAATACGGGTCAAGGTCACCATGCCATATCAAACAAAATTTTCCTGAAAATCCTAAATAGGCGGAGTTACAGCTGATGATCGAATGATTATCTAAGCACTTGTATAATCAAATATTTGTTATGAAGGAAGCATTAAAAGATACAAGCAGTAAAACTCTCGAATACAACCTGGTTATCACTGTTTTGAACCCTGACTTTGACACTTGTTGCAGATGTGACTCCTCCAACCATTGATCAATGTTACTCACCTCTTCCATTTATATCTGCGGAGCGATATGCAAATATAACTTGGGATGAACCACAGTTTAGTGACAACTCCGGTGAGAAGGTCAGAATTGAAAGGTCACATGAACCGGGTTTGTTTCCACAGGGAATAACATCTGTTCGATACACTGCCTTTGATGAGAGTGGAAACAACAGTACATGTAATGTGGATATATCTGTAATACGTGAGTACAGTTTCATCATTCTTATCTCCCAGATACTGCCCTTCGTTCACTCTGTCAGTTCAGTCTGTCAGTATAGCGATAAGTTTGACAGTCGATGGTTGCCAAGAATGCTTTTACATCAGCAGCCTATATTACGAAGTTGTCTCAATTGTAGACATAATTGTATTTGTGTAGATCATTCAGCATTTGCATTTACCGCTAAAATACATCTTATTATGCTCCTCGAAGAATGAGCATGTAGTCGTTTCTTTGTCTATTCGTCCATCATATTTTTGTTTGGTGCATATCTCAAAAAAAAACTATAAGAGGTATCAACATGAAACTTCATAAGTAGATAGATCTTGATAAAGAATAGTGCAGTATACAAGAACCATGTCACTCTTTTGCATAATTTAGGAGTTATTGAAACTTTGTGTTTACATTGGTCATACGATGAGAGTGTGCAGTAAACAGGGTCTGCAACTTCGTATTTACAAAAGTAGATAAATAAGTTTTGTGTACAATAGTCTTTTCGGGGAGCATTCATCAGTTTCACTGACACTCTGGTTAATATATAATTAACCACTATAATGGTGTGAAATTCGATTTGCCTTCCCAGCACACCCCTGTCAGTACCCAGACGCCCCACTAAGTGGAACTAGGGAGTGTAGAGAAGAAGAAGAGGGTGTGTACTGCCATGTCACGTGTAATGAAGGGTACGCGTTTGCCATAGAACCAGCTAAGGAGTATTTCTGTGCGTACGACAACATATGGAGACCAATGGACAAGTTACCGATCCCAGACTGTTCTGGTTAGTTATTCATATACACAGAATGAATCTGTACTTAATAACGTCAATCAAAGATTTTGTTTTCATCTATAAAATTCTTAATTTTATACGATCAAATTTATATTTTTACAATGATTGTAATGTAGTCATATTTTGAGAGCATATTACAAATACCTTCAACTATATGTTGTTCTTTAATGGTATTTCTTTTTCCGCCACAAGATAGTCAGTATAATCAAATAATTTTGTCCACATTAAGACACATTTTCGTCTGTACATTGTAACACTCAAAAGCCTCGGTAAAGACGACGTGTATTTCATGTTGATAGCCAAGTCAGCGTCTGATGCCATTACACAGCCAGCATCCATTACGTACCTGGCTAGTGTGCCGTGTACCGACCACAACATCCTCAACGAAATACAGTTGACGTTCGAGAGAAATGTCAAAGAGAAGGTAACAAAACATGTTGTTTGGTAAGACTTTATTTTCAATAAGGCTAGTCGTCAAGGTAACGCCGACAAAACATGTTCTGTGGTAAGACTTTATATTCCATTAGATTTGTCATTAAGGTCACGCCGACAAAAATGTTCTGTTTTAAGACTTTATGTTTCATTAGATTTGTCGTCAAGGTAACGCCGACAAAACATATTCTGTAGTAAGACTTTATGTTTCATTAGATTTGTCGTCAAGGTAACGCCGACAAAACATTTTCTGTGTTAAGACTTTATTTGCATTTAGATTTGTCGCCATGGTAACGCTGACGTTTAAGTAGTGACGACAAAACCTGTTCTTTAATGCAAGTTATTTTTCTTATTTTTTCCTAGGTGAACACCTTGTGCACTGAAAGTTTCCAGTGTACAGTGGAGAACTTTGAGACGACATGTGAACAGTCAGAAGGTAGGAATAAAGACACGGAAATTAGTTTAAACGTTTAGTTAACTGTTTTAAACATTAACATTGGCATATCAGATTTATTAGAGCTTTGGTTATCTATTCTACTGGAAACTTTGCGTTGTGTCTGTCAGTTCACAAGAATTTGATACTTAGTGTATAGGTTCACCTTGGTGAGGGTTTGTGTAATGTTTCATAAGTATATTACTCTTACCTAAAATTCATCGATTAATCAAATGTACCATAATGCTATTTATATAACGAAACAGGTCATATAAATGTGATATAAGAAATGCGACATATATTCCAATGCAACTTTCCAGTGTATACTACAAATATTCTTGATATCAGCAGATTGTGTTTGTGTTACCATTAGGATTTTGTCCGGTCCTATATATCCTTATTATTGGCAGACTACAATACCATCAGGGTTGTGTTCGGTCCTATATATCCTTCTGATTGGCAGACAACAATATCATCAGAGTTGTGTTCGGTCCTATATTTTCTTTTATTGGCAGACTACAATATCATAAGGGTTGTATTCGGTCCTATATATCCTTCTTATTGGCAGACTACAATATCATCAGGGTTGTGTTCGGTCCTATATATCCTTCTTATTGGCAGACTACAATATCATCAGGGTTGTGTTCGGTCCTATATTTTCTTGTATTGGCAGAATACAATATCATCAGGGTTGTGTTCGGTCCTATATATCCTTCTTATTGGCAGACTACAATATCATCAGGGTTGTATTCGGTCCTATATATCCTTCTTATTGGCAGACTACAATATCATCAGGGTTGTGTTCGGTCCTATATATCCTTCTTATTGGCAGACTACAATATCATCAGGGTTGTGTTCGGTCCTATATTTTCTTGTATTGGCAGACTACAATATCATCAGGGTTGTATTCGGTCCTATATATCCTTCTTATTGGCAGACTACAATATCATCAGTGTTGTGTTCGGTCCTATATTTTCTTGTATTGGCAGACTACAATATCATCAGGGTTGTATTCGGTCCTATATATCCTTCTTATTGGCAGACTACAATATCATCAGGGTTGTGTTCGGTCCAATATTTTCTTGCATTGGCAGAATACAATATCATCAGGGTTGTATTCGGTCCTATATATCCTTCTTATTGGCAGACTACAATATCTTCAGTGTTGTGTTCGGTCCTATAAATCCTTATTATTGGCAGACTACAATATCATCAGGGTTGTATTCGGTCCTATATATCCTTCTTATTGGCAGACTACAATATCATCAGGGTTGTGTTCGGTCCTATATATCCTTCTTATTGGCAGACTACAATATCATCAGGGTTGTGTTCGGTCCTATATATCCTTCTTATTGGCAGACTACAATTCTTGTTGGCAGACTACAATATCATCAGGGTTGTGTTCGGTCCTATATATCCTTCTCTTATTGGCAGACTACAATATCATCAGAGTTGTGTTCGGTCCTATATATCCTTCTTATTGGCAGACTACAATATTATCAGGGTTGTGTTCGGTCCTGTATATTCTTGTTATTGGCAGACTACAATATCATCAGGGTTGTGTTCGGTCCTATATATCCTTCTTATTGGCAGACTACAATATCATCAGGGTTGTGTTCGGTCCTATATATCCTTCTTATTGGCAGACTACAATACCATCAGTGTTGTGTTCGGTCCTATATATCCTTCTTATTGGTAGACTACATTATCATCAGAGTTGTGTTTGGTCCTATATTTTCTTTTATTGGCAGACTACAATATCATAAGGGTTGTATTCGGTCCTATATATCCTTCTTATTGGCAGACTACAATATCATCAGGTTGTGTTCGGTCATATTTTCTATATATTTATCTTGTTATTGGCAGACTACAATATCATCAGGGTTGTTTTCGGTCCTATATATCCTTCTTATTGGCAGACTACAATATCATCAGGGTTGTGTTCGGTCCTATATATCCTTCTTATTGGCAGACTACAATATCATCAGGGTTGTATTCGGTCCTATATATCCTTGTTATTGGCAGACTACAATACCATCAGGGTTGTGTTCGGTCCTAGATATCCTTCTTATTGGCAGACTACAATATCATCAGAGTTGTGTTCGGTCCTATATTTTCTATAATTCCTTCTTATTGGCAGACTGCAAGACCATCAGTGTTGTTTTCGGTTATATATGTTCTTGTTATTGGCAGACTACAATATTATCAGGGTTGTGTTCGGTTCTGTATATTCTTCTTATTGGCAGATTTCAATACCATCAGGGTTGTGTTCCGTCATATATTTTCTTGTATTGGCAGACTACAATATCATAAGGGTTGTGTTCGGTCCTATATATTCTTGTTATCGCTATACTACAATACCGTCAGGGTTGTTTTCGGTCCCATTATCCTTCTTATTGGCAGACTAAAATACCATCAGTGTTGTGTTCGGTCCTATATGTTCTTGTTATTGGCAGACTACAATATCATCAGGGTTGTGTTCGGTCCTGTTAATTCTTGTTATTGGCAGATTTCAATATCGTCAGGGTTGTATTCGGTCCTATATATCCTTCTTATTGGCAGACTACAATATCATAAGGGTTGTGTTCGGTCCTATATATCCTTCTTATTGGCAGACTACAATATCATCAGTGTTGTGTTCGGGTCTATATATTCTTGGATTGGCAGACTACAATATCATCAGGGTTTTGTTCGTTCGTGTATATTCTTGTTATTGGCAGATTACAATATCATCAGGTTGTGTTCGGTATCATCAGGGTTGTGTTCCTATCTATATATCCTTCTTATTGGCAGACTACAATATCTTCAGTGTTGTGTTCGGTCCTATATATCCTTCTTATTGGCAGACTACAATCCCATCAGTGTTGTGTTCGGTCATATATATCCTTCTTATTGACAGACTACAATATCATCAGGGTTGTGTTCGGTCCTATATATCCTTCTTATTGGCAGACTACAATATCATCAGGGTTGTGTTCGGTCCTATATATCCTTCTTATTGGCAGACTACAATATCATCAGGGTTGTGTTCGGTCCTATATTTTCTTGTATTGGCAGAATATAATATCATCAGGGTTGTGTTCGGTCCTATATTTTCTTGTATTGGCCGACTAGAAACCATCAGGGTTGTATTCGGTCCTATATATCCTTCTTATTGGCAGACTACAATATCATCAGTGTTGTGTTCGGTCCTATATTTTCTTGTATTGGCAGAATACAATATCATCAGGGTTGTGTTCGGTCCTATATATTTCTTTCTTATTGTTGTATCATTTGTGTTCTATATATATCCTTCTTATTGGCAGACTACAATATCATCAGGGTTGTGTTGTGTACTTTAAATCCTTGTTCTCGTCAGACTATAATATCATCAGGGTTGTGTTTGGTCCTATCTATAATTGTTATTGTCAGACTACTATAGGATCAGGGTTGTGTTGTGTCCTGTATATTCAGGGTTGTATTGGCAGATATATCCTTCTATTGGCAATATATCAGGGTTGTGTTCGGTCCTATATATTGGCCTTCTTTGTGTTGGCAGATCTACAATATACCATCAGGGTTGTGTTCAGTCCTATATATCCTTCTTATTGGCAGATTACAATACCATCAGTGTTGTGTTCGGTCCTATATTTTCTTGTATTAGCAGACTGCAATATCATCAGGGTTGTGTTCGGTCCTGTATATTCTTGTTATTGGCAGATTTCAATACCATCAGGGTTGTGTTCGGTCCTATATATCCTTCTTATTGGCAGACTACAATCCCATCAGTGTTGTGTTCGGTCATATATATCCTTCTTATTGGCAGACTACAATATCATCAGGGTTGTGTTCGGTCCTATATATCCTTCTTATTTGCAGACTACAATACCGTCAGTGTTGTGTTCGGTCATATATGTTCTTGTTATTGGCAGATTTCAATACCATCAGGGTTGTGTTCGGTCCTATATATCCTTCTTATTGGCAGACTACAATATCATCAGGGTTGTGTTCGTTCGTGTATATTCTTGTTATTGGCAGATTACAATACTATCAGGGATTTGTTCGGTCCTATATATCCTTCTTATTGGCAGACTACAATATCATCAGGGTTGTATTCGGTCCGATATATCCTTCTTATTGGCAGACTACAATATCATCAGGGTTGTGTTCGATACTGTATATACTTGTTATTGGAAGATTTCAATACCATCAGGGTTGTGTTCGGTCCTATATATCCTTCTTATTGGCAGACGTCATATATTTTCTTGTATTGGCAGACTACAATATCATAAGGGTTGTATTCGGTCCTATATATCCTTCTTATTGGCAGACTACAATATCATCAGGGTTGTGTTCGGTCCAATATATCCTTCTTATTGGCAGACTACAATATCTTCAGTGTTGTGTTCGGTCCTATATATCCTTCTTATTGGCAGACTACAATATCATTAGGGTTGTGTTCGGGGCTATATATCCTTCTTATTGGCAGACTACAATATCATCAGGGTTGTGTTCGGTCCTATATATCCTTCTTATTGGCAGACTACAATATCATCAGGGTTGTGTTCGGTCCTGTATATTCTTGTTATTGGCAGACTACAATACCATCAGGGTTGTGTTCGGTCCTATATATCCTTCTTATTGGCAGACTACAATATCATCAGTGTTGTGTTCGGTCCTATATTTTCTTGTATTGGCAGACTACAATATCATAAGGGTTGTGTTCGGTCCTATATATCCTTCTTATTGGCAGACTACAATATCATCAGGGTTGTGTTCGGTCCTATATTTTCTTGTATTGGCAGAATATAATATCATCAGGGTTGTGTTCGGTCCTATATATCCTTCTTATTGGCAGACTACAATATCATCAGTGTTGTGTTCGGTCCTATATTCTCTTGTATTGGCAGACTACAATATCATAAGGGTTGTGTTCGGTCCTATATATCCTTCTTATTGGCAGACTACAATATCATCAGTGTTGTGTTCTATATCGGCAGACTACAATATATATCCTATATATCCTTCTTATTGGCAGACTACAATATCTTCAGGGTTGTGTTCGGTCCTATATATCCTTCTTATTGGCAGACTACAATATCATCAGGGTTGTATTCGGTCCTATATATCCTTCTTATTGGCAGACTACAATATCATCAGGGTTGTGTTCGGTCCTATATATCCTTCTTATTGGCAGACTACAATATCATCAGGGTTGTGTTCGGTCCTATATATTCTTCTTATTGGCAGACTACATTATCATCAGGGTTGTGTTCGGTCCTGTAAATGTTCTTCTTATTGGCAGACTACAATACCATCAGGGTTGTGTTCGGTCCTATATCATACAATATCATAAGGGTTGTGTTCGGTCCTATATATCCTTCTTATTGGCAGTCTACAATATCATCAGTGTTGTGTTCGGGTCTATATATTCATGGATTGGCAGACTACAATATCATCAGGGTTGTGTTCGTTCGTGTATATTCTTTCTTATTGGCAGACTACAATATCATCAGGGTTTTGTTCGGTCCTATATATCCTTCTTATTGGCATATTACAATATCATTAGGGTTGTGTTCGGTCATATATATCCTTCTTGTTGGCAGACTACAATACCATCAGGGTTGTCTTCGTTCCTATACATTCTTGGTATTGGCAAACTACAATATCATCAGGGCTGTGTTCTGTCTTATATATTTCTTGGCAGACTATATCATCAGGCAGACTATATCTTCTTATTGGCAATACAATCATCAGGGTTGTGTTCGGTCCTATATATTCTTCTTATTGGCAGACTACAATATCATCAGGGTTGTATTCGGTCCTATATATCCTTCTTATTGGCAGACTACAATATCATCAGGGTTGTGTTCGGTCCTATATATCCTTCTTATTGGCAGACTACAATATCATCAGAGTTGTGTTCGGTCCTATATTTTCTTGTATTGGCAGAATACAATATCATCAGGGTTGTATTCGGTCCTATATATCCTTCTTATTGGCAGACTACAATATCATCAGGGTTGTGTTCGGTCCTATATATCCTTCTTATTGGCAGACTACAATATCATCAGGGTTGTGTTCGGTCCTATATATCCTTCTTATTGACAGACTACAATATCATCAGGGTTGTGTTCGGTCCTATATATCCTTCTTATTGGCAGACTATTATCCCATCAGGGTTGTGTTCGGTCCTATATTTTCTTGTATTGGCAGAATATAATATCATCGGGGTTGTGTTCGGTCCTATATATCCTTCTGATTGGCAGACAACAATATCATCAGGGTTGTGTTCGGTCCTATATATTCTTCTTATTGGCAGACTACAATATCACTAGAGTTGTGTTCGGGGCTATATATCCTTCTTATTGGCAGACTACAATATCATCAGGGTTGTGTTCGGTCCTATATTTTCTTGTATTGGCAGAATACAATATCATCAGGGTTGTGTTCGGTCCTATATATCCTTCTTATTGGCAGACTACAATATCATCAGGGTTGTGTTCGGTCCTATATATCCTTCTTATTGGCAGACTACAATATCATCAGGGTTGTGTTCGGTCCTATATTTTCTTGTATTGGCAGACTACAATATCATCAGGGTTGTGTTCGGTCCTATATATCCTTCTTATTGGCAGACTACAATATCATCAGTGTTGTGTTCGGTCCTATATTCTCTTGTATTGGCAGACTACAATATCATAAGGGTTGTGTTTGGTTCCATATATCCTTCTTATTGGCAGACTACAATATCATCAGGGTTGTGTTCGGATCTATATTTTCTTGTATTGGCAGACTATAATATCATCAGGGTTGTATTCGGTCCTATATATCCTTATTATTGGCAGACTACAATACCATCAGGGTTGTGTTCGGTCCTATATATCCTTCTTATTGGCAGACTACAATATCATCAGAGTTGTGTTCGGTCCTATATTTTCTATATATCCTTCTTATTGGCAGACTACAATATCATCAGGGTTGTGTTCGGTCCTATATTTTCTATATATCCTTCTTATTAGAAGACTGCAAGATCATTAGTGTTGTTTTCGGTTATATATATTCTTGTTATTGGCAGACTACAATATCATCAGGGTTGTGTTCGGTCATATATGTTCTTGTTATTGGCAGATTTCAATACCATCAGGGTTGTGTTCGGTCCTATATATCCTTCTTATTGGCAGACTACAATATCATCAGGGTTGTGTTCGGTCCTGTATATTCTTGTTATTGGCAGACTACAATACCATCAGGGTTGTGTTCGGTCCTATATGTTCTTGTTATTGGCAGACTACAATATCATCAGGGTTGTGTTCGGTCCTGTATATTCTTCTTATTGGCAGACTACAATATCATCAGGGTTGTGTTGGGTCCTTTATATCATTGTTATTGGCAGACTACAATATCATCAGGGTTGTGTTGGGTCCTTTATATCATTGTTATTGGCAGACTACAATATCATCAGGGTTGTGTTTGGTCCTATATATCCTTCTTATTGGCAGACTACAATATCATCAGGGTTGTGTTCGGTCCTATATATTCTTGTATTGGCAGACTACAATATCATCAGGGTTGTGTTCGGTCCTATATTTTCTTGTATTGGCAGACTACAATATCAGAAGGGTTGTGTTCGGTCCTGTATTTTCTTGTATTGGCAGACTACAATATCATCAGGGTTGTGTTCGGTCCTATATTTTCTTGTATTGGCAGACTACAATATCATCAGGGTTGTATTCGGTCCTATATATCCTTCTTATTGGCAGACTACAATATCATCAGGGTTGTGTTCGGTCCTGTATATTCTTGTTACTGGCAGACTACAATATCATAAGGGTTGTATTCGGTCCTATATATCCTTCTGATTGGCAGACTACAATATCATCAGGGTTATGTTCTGTCCTGTATATTCTTGTTATTGGCAGATTTCAATACCATCAGGGTTGTGTTCGGTCCTATATATCCTTCTTATTGGCAGACTACAATATCATCAGGGTTGTGTTCGGTCCTATATATATATTTCCTATATAGGGTTGTGTTCGGTCTTATATATACTTCTTATCGGCAGACTACAATATCATCAGGGTTGTGTTCGGTCCTGTATATTCTTCTTATTGGCAGATTTCAATACCATCAGTGTTGTGTTTGGGTCTATATATTCTTGGATTGGCAGACTACAATATCATAAGGGTTGTGTTCGGTCCTATATATCCTTCCTATTTGCAGACTACAATATCATCAGTGTTGTGTTCGGTCCTATATATCCTTCTTATTGGCAGACTACAATATCATCAGGGTTGTGTTCGGTCCTATATATCCTTCTTATTGGCAGACTACAATATCATCAGGGTTGTGTTCGGTCCTGTATATTCTTCTTATTGGCAGACTACAATATCATCAGGGTTGTGTTCGGTCCTATATATCCTTCTTATTGGCAAAACACAAAATCATCAAGGTTGTGTTCGGTCCTATATATCTTTCTTATTGGCAGACTACAATATCATCAGTGTTGTGTTCGGTCCTATATTTTCTTGTATTGGCAGAATACAATATCATCAGGGTTGTGTTCGGTCCTATATTTTCTTGTATTGGCAGACTACAATATCATCAGGGTTGTATTCGGTCCTATATATCCTTCTTATTGGCAGACTACAATATCATCAGGGTTGTGTTCGGTCCTGTATATTCTTGTTATTGGCAGATTTCAATACCATCAGGGTTGTGTTCGGTCCTATATATCCTTCTTATTGGCAGACTACAATAACATCAGATTTGTGTTCGGTCCTATATTTTCTTGTATTGGCAGAATACAATATCATCAGGGTTGTGTTCGGTCCTATATATCCTTCTTATTGGCAGACTACAATATCATCAGGGTTGTGTTCGGTCCTATATATCCTTCTTATTGGCAGACTACAATATCATCAGGGTTGTGTTCGGTCCTATATATCCTTCTTATTGGCAGACTACAATATCATCAGGGTTGTATTCGGTCCGATATATTTTTGTCATTGGCAGACTACAATGCCATCAGGATTGTGTTCGGTCCTATATATTGGCATAATATCCTTGTGTTCTTATATTGGCAGACTACAATATCATCAGGGTTATGTTCTGTCCTATATATCCTTCTTATTGGCAGACTACAATATCATCAGGGTTGTGTTCGGTCCTATATATCCTTCTTATTGGCAGACTACAATATCATCAGGGTTGTGTTCGGTCCTATATTTTCTTGTATTGGCAGACTACAATATCATCAGGGTTGTATTCGGTCCTATATATCCTTCTTATTGGCAGACTACAATATCATCAGGGTTGTGTTCGGTCCTATATATCATTCTTATTCTTGCCAGATTTCAATATCATCAGGGTTGTGTTCGGTCCTATATATCCTTCTTATTGGCAGACTACAATATCATCAGGGTTGTGTTCGGTCCTATATATCCTTCTTATTGGCAGACTACAATATCATCAGGGTTGTGTTCGGTCCTATATATCCTTCTTATTGGCAGACTACAATATCATCAGGGTTGTGTTCGGTCCTGTATATTCTTGTTATTGGCAGATTTCAATACCATCAGGGTTGTGTTCGGTCCTATATATCCTTCTTATTGGCAGACTACAATATCATCAGGGTTGTGTTCGGTCCTATATATCCTTCTTATTGGCAGACTACAATATCATCAGGGTTGTATTCGCTCCTATATATCCTTCTTATTGGCAGACTACACTATCATCAGGGTTGTGTTCGATCCTGTATATTCTTGTTATTGGCAGATTTCAAAACCATCAGGGTTGTGTTCGGTCCTAGATATCCTTCTTATTGGCAGACTACAATATCATCAGGGTTGTGTTCGGTCCTATATATCATTCTTATTGGCAGACTACAATACCATCAGTGTTGTGTTCGGTCCTGTATATCCTTCTTATTGGCAGACTACAATAACATCAGAGTTGTGTTCGGTCCTATATTTTCTATATATCCTTCTTATTGGCAGACTACAATATCATCAGAATTGTGTTCTGTACTTAATATTCTTGTTATTGGCAGACTACGAAGCATTAGGGTTGTGTTCGGCCCTATATATTTTTGTTATTGGCAGACTACAATACCATCAGGGTTGTGTTCAGTCCTATATATCCTTCTTATTGGCAGATTACAATATCATCAGGGTTGTGTTCGGTCCTATATTTTCTTGTATTGGCAGACTACAATATCATCAGGGTTGTGTTCGGTCCTATATTTTCTTGTATTGGCAGAATACAATATCATCAGGGTTGTGTTCGGTCCTATATTTTGTTGTATTGGCAGACTCCAAACCATCAGGGTAGTATTCGGTCCTATATATCCTTCTTATTGGCAGACTACAATACCGTCAGTGTTGTGTTCGGTCCTATATTTTCTTGTATTGGCCTTCTTATATCCTTCTTATTGGCAGACTACAATATCATCAGGGTTGTGTTCGATCCTGTATATACTTGTTATTGGAAGATTTCAATACCATCAGGGTTGTGTTCGGTCCTGTTAATTCTTGTTATTGGCAGATTGCAATATCATCAGGGTTGTGTTCGGTCCTATATATCCTTCTTATTGGCAGACTACAATATCATCAGGGTTGTGTTCGGTCCTATATATTCTTCTTATTGGCAGATTTCAATATCATCAGGGTTGTGTTCGGTCCTATATATTCTTCTTATTGGCAGACTACAATACCATCAGGGTTGTGTTCGGTCCTATATATCCTTGTTATTGGCAGACTACAATATCATCAGGGTTGTGTTCGGTCCTGTATATTCTTGTTATTGGCAGACTACAATATCATCAGGGTTGTGTTCGGTCCTATATTTTCTTGTATTGGCAGACTACAATATCATCAGGGTTGTATTCGGTCCTATATATCCTTGTATTGGCAGACTACAATATCATCAGGGTTGTATTCGGTCCTATATATCCTTCTTATTGACACACTATAATATCATCAGGGTTGTGTTCGGTCCTATATATCCTTCTTATTGGCAGACTACAATATCATCAGGATTGTGTTCGGTACTTTATATTCTTTTTATTGGCAGACTACAAAGAATTAGGGTTGTGTTCGGCCCTATATATTTTTGTTATTGGTAGACTACAACACCATCAGGGTTGTGTTCAGTCCTATATATCCTTCTTATTGGCAGATTACAATACCATCAGTGTTGTGTTCGGTCCTATATATCATTCTTGTATTGGCAGGTAGATATGCCTTTGATATATATCATGTATTCTTATATATTTACATTACTTATATATCTTTTATCAGGGTTGTTTTCGGTCCTATATATCCTTCTTATTGGCAGACTACAATAACATCAGAGTTGTGTTCGGTCCTATATTTTATTGACTTAACTGCATATGATATAAGAAACTGGAAGATTTTTTTTTCTTTCAATTAAAAGAACTTTAACTAAAACCTGTTCCAACTGCTTTTTAAACAGGTGTGGCTACAAAAACAGGAAATATTACTGTAGACGTTAATCAACAGAAGGAACTGACAAAAAGCCTGACCAATGTTCTCAACAAGCTAGAAAAGAAAGCCACACAAGGAGAATTGGACCTAGAGATGAGCGGAACACGAATGCACTTTGCCAACATGACGTACGATACTAAAGGGCCACGGTCGAACTGCAATCCTGGCAGGGTTCCTGTCAACGGCCTGTGTGGTAAGGACGAGTTTTATATTTCCTTTACAGAAACGATTTCAATTGTCAAATAAAAATGGAACAAGACCATCTGTTACTAATTCATCAATTAATCTGGTTGTCACTCACCAGTGACATTACTTAATACTTCACCAAGTTCATTTGGAATTGTAGAACTGTGTGTTTCATGAATGATTTAAAATGTTCCTTGTTTACGTTACTTAACTAATAACTATTAGTTTTAGTATTTGCGGTATGCTGGGTATCGATTATAAGAACATACAGTACTATGTCATCTCTACATTTCCTTACTTGGTTTAAATGGTTTCAGTTCCTTGCCCTGCTGGAACATTCTTCAATGTTGTAACTAAGGAATGTGATGCCTGTCAGACTGGAAGTTTCCAGCCCCAGGAAGGAGAGATCACATGTGTAGTTTGTCCTTCAAACACCTCTACTCACGGAAATTATTCTAAGTCGGAAAGTGAATGTAAAGGTAGGAAAACAATAAGAAAATACCAACATCTTAACATAATCATAATTCAAACTAAAACTCGATAAAACTATGGCAAAATACGAACAAAAGAAAGGATACAACTGAAAAAGTACAAGTAATGGCACGTTCACAAACGAGAAATGTATACAACAACTAAACATACAGACAAACCAACGAGGATGAAACACGTCTAGCTTCATGTCACACAAAAATACTTTTTTTTTCAATTAGATCACAATGACAATTATAAGATGTCTTCCTATGTTGAATATGAGTTAAAACTCACTTATATTCATTTGTATTGTATTCTTTCTGTTTTCTATCTATTTGTCATATGTAATGTCTTGTTGTACTCTTTCGTAAAGCGCTGTGTCTACCTGGTACTGTTTCTACTGACGGCCTTGAACGGTGCTCCACCTGCCCTATCGGAACCTATCAAACCCTGTATGGGAAGACGTCATGTATCCTTTGTCCCAATAACCAAACAACCGTACGGCGAGGTTCCAGAGGAGTATCTCACTGTAAAAGTAAGACACCCAGAAACCGCGTTAAAAATAGGTGACATGAATTGAAAGTGGAACGGTTTTTATTGCAAAAATATCCCTAACATATGATTTCTCTTGAAATAACCAGAGGCAACCCTCGTTTAAGCCGTGGCAATATCAATACATTTCGCGAGAAATGAATGGTGCTGATGCTATCTTCTTCAACGTTTTAGTATATGCGGACATTTTATCAAACCATGTGACAAGAAAGGAAATCATTATTTTATTTATTTATTCATTTTTTTTTTTTTTTGTATGAAAAATATAACTTCAGGTCGAGTCATTTCAGCATCAAAGAAGCGACTGGGTAATCTTTTGTTGCTTTTCCGTTCGCTTTTTAAAAAAAAATATGCAGACGTTTTGTTTTTGTTGTCAATTATTTTGTATGTAGTCATTTTTGTCTACTGTTTAATCACCTGATACAAAAGAATTATATTATGTCACAAAAATGTTTTATCGTCCTTTTCAGACAGATGTGGCCTAGGACACGTCTCTAAGAATGGTCTCGAACCCTGTTATTCATGTCCAAGAGGTACCTATCAACCGGAAGTGGCCATGTCCTCCTGCTTCCGATGTCCAGGGGAAGGCACTACGGCCGAGCGCGCATCAACAAATTTATCAGACTGTCAAGGTAATTCTGTGAAACGCGCCCGACTATGCAAAATATCATTCATGAACTGAAAGATGTCATATCGACATTTGGAATTACAAGTTCATGCACAGAATACAGATACATATTCTGAACATATTTACAGGCGGATGGGACACTCAAATGCAGGCAGACGTACCCCCAGGAGAAACATTGGAGCAGTCTATACCGGTCAATGATTGCTTCGTCGACCGGTGTCAAAATGGAGGGTCATGTACCACTCGAGATTTTGGATTCCATTGTGAATGCTTACCAGGTTTTGAAGGTATGGACAAGGGATTGGTAAAAATGACCGATCTCACATTTCTATTTATTTTCTGAGATGAACCCTTACCGAACAAATGTGTTTCAATAGTGTTTGACTGTGATAGAATTTTAAATGTTTCCAAAAAGTGTTCGTATGGCAAAATTTTCAGTAAACATAATAAACCAAAGTTTTGTGAGACTTATGATACAAGGATACGAAAATATACGTTTCTCATGACAAGCACGTGCCTGTGTATGAAAATTGGGGATGGAAGATTGTTCGAAGGACACACAAGTGAATAGGGCGTAGTATATGGGTAGTTAATATATATAGGCTTGTAAGTGTAAACATTTAGGAATATGTTTTATAGGTATTCATTGTGAGACCGTCACAAATGAGTGCGAGGGAAACCCTTGTCTTAACTCTGGCGTGTGTGTTGATCAAAAGGCCGATTTCTCCTGCCAATGTGAACCTGGATATACAGGTGAGTAATAAATATCTTAATGAAACAGGAAGAGAAAAGTAGACGTCACTGAATAATTTGGCATTATTACTACATCTGCTAACGATAGAATAACTAAGACCGTTACTTACATACAAATGAATACTGTAATCCATTCGAATTGGATTGTTCAACTCTGACTAATAAACTTTGCTTGTGTTCAGGGAAAAAGTGTGAGGTCGATATTGACGA
Source organism: Ylistrum balloti (assembly GCF_031769215.1). NCBI lineage: Eukaryota > Metazoa > Mollusca > Bivalvia > Pectinida > Pectinidae > Ylistrum > Ylistrum balloti. The sequence goes on along the minus strand of NW_026783116.1, from coordinate 32,360 downwards.
TTGTATTACGTCACCTTGTCAGAACAACGGCACGTGCGTGGACGAGGTGAACGCGTACGTGTGCTCTTGTGCTACTGGTTACCAAGGTAGGTCAGTCACTTGAAATTGTGAAAATTCATAGAGAAAAAATGTAGTGGCAAATACATCACAAATGAAATTAAGACAAAGTATTTCAAGGCACATTATTATTACATCATTTTATCGTGAATGGGGGGATAAATATTATAATATCTAATATGTTGTGTTGATCATTCCTGGTAAATGTAGTGTCATGAGTTGTTATATTGACGTTCACATTTATCTGAACGAAGGTGATTCCTGTGAACGTCTTGTCGACGATTGTCACACTAACCCATGTGTGAACGGAGGGTCATGCGAGAATGTTCTAGAGGGGTACACATGTACCTGTACGACAGGTTATGAGGGAGCAGATTGTGAGATAAACACGGACGAGTGTGAAAGCTCGCCTTGTGAAAATGGTGCTGAATGCGTCGATGGTATCGGGGCATTTGGGTAAGGCAGTTATTGTTTTGATATTCAACAAATCGTTTTAATTGACATGTGCAAAATATGATAAGTACTTGATGGATATGATTTATGTTGTGTGTAAAATCTGGTTGACTGAAAGGCCAAAGAACTAAATAATTTGAATTTGAATCATTAAAAACTTTACTACCATTCAGGATGATGAACTCTACAGCTGGAACATAGCATCTATCCCTGGATGAATACATAGTATTTTCATTCGCCTACTAGGTTTCATCATTTTTTAGGTTCAAAGTGTCACTAGTGAGTATATAACGGACGAAACACCTATATGATCACTCAATTGTTTGGTTCTACTGTATCTAATTCTTAATTTTTATTGGAAGTTGTTATTCACTTGTATGGCTTTTGTACCTTGTTCAAGATTGAAGGTGCTAAACGTTGTTGTCCCCAGTCTTTGCCGTAACCTGCATGCCACGTTTTAATGAATACACATCAATTGTATGAAAATAAGAAAAAATATTGAAGTAGGAGCTAGCATACCTTCCAATCTACATGTTAACATTTCTTTCAATCATTTTTTTCATTTTCCTCAGTAATCTCCTTAGATTTCGACATTTTTGTCCCAATCATCACTGGCGAGTCTTTGGAAGACGAAACGGTTGTATGATGAAGTTTAGTTAATTATTTATTAATACTGTACATATTCTTAATGTATTTGGATACCAGGACATGAGCAGATAATTTTGTAAGCAACCTCATATTGACATGGTTTATTATTGCTTCCTCTGTTTGTCACTAACTTCATTGTTACCTGTCAGTTACTTCCCTATTACCTGTCACTTACTTCAATGTTACCGGTCACTTATTTCCCAGATACCTGTCACTTACTTCCCTGTTATCTGTCTCTTACTTCCCTATTATCTGTCTCTTACTTTCCTGTTACCTGACTCTTACTTCCCTTTTACCTGTCTCTTACTTCCCTGTAGCCTGTCACTTACTTTACTGTTACCTCTCTCTTACTTCCCTGTTACCTGTCTCTTACTTCCTTGTTATCCTATCTTACTTCCCTGTTATCTCTCACTTACTTCCCTGTCACTTACTTCCCTGTTACCTGTCAGTTACTTCCCTGTTACCTGTCTCTTACTTCCCTGTTACCGATCTCTTACTTCCCTGTTACCTGTCATTTACTTCCCTGTTACCTGTCACTTACTTCCTTGTTACCGATCTCTTACTTCCCTGTTACCTGTCATTTACTTCCCTGTTACCTGTCTCTTACTTCCTTGTTATCCTCTCTTACTTCCCTGTTATCTCTCACTTACTTCCCTGTCACTTACTTCCCTGTTACCTGTCACTTACTTCCCTGTTACCTGTCTCTTACTTCCCTGTTACCGATCTCTTACTTCCCTGTTACCTTTCATTTACTTCCCTGTTACCTGTCACTTACTTCCCTGTTACCTGTCTCTTACTTCCCTGTTACCGATCTCTTACTTCCCTGTTACCTGTCTCTTACTTCCCTGTTACCTGTCTCTTCCTTGCCTTCTTCCTGTTACTTACCGACCTGTTTTCTGTTACTAACCTGCCTGATATCTGCCTTCCTGTTACTTACTTACCTACCTATTACCTGTCACTGACATCTCTGTTTCCTGTTATTTACCTATGTGTTTTCTGTCACTTATCAACCTGTTACTTATTTACCTATTACTTACCTGTTAACTATCACTTATCTACCTGTTACTTATTTAACTATTACTTACCTCTTAACTATCACTTATCTACCTGCTACTTATTTACCTATTACTTACCTGTTACCTATCATTTATATACCTGCTACTTATTTACCTATTACTTATCTGTTTCCTGTCACTTATCAACCTGTTACTTATTTACATATTACTTACCTGTTACCTATCATTTATATACCTGCTACTTATTTACCTATTACTTACCTGTTACCTATCACTTATCTACCTGCTACTTATTTACCTATTATTTACCTGCTACCTATCACTTATCAACCTGTTACTTATTTACCTATTACTAACCTGTTACCTATCACTTATCTACCTGCTATTTATTTACCTATTACTTAACTGTTACCTATCATTTATCTACCTGTTACTTATTTAACTATTACTTACCTGTTACCTAACTTATCTTCCTGCTACTTATTTACCTATTACTTACCTGTTACCTATCACTTATCTACCTGCTACTTATTTACCTATTACTTACCTGTTACCTATCATTTATCTACCTGCATCTTATTTACCTATTACTTACCTGTTACCTAACTTATCTTCCTGCTACTTATTTACCTATTACTTACCTGTTACTTAACTTATCTTCCTGCTACTTATTTACCTATTACTTACCTGTTACCTATCACTTATCAACCTGTTACTTATTTACCTATTACTTACCTGTTACCTATCACTTATCAACCTGTTACTTATTTACCTATTACTTACCTGTTACCTATCACTTTTCAACCTGTTACTTATTTACCTATTACTTACCTGTTACCTATCACTTATCAAACTGTTACTTATTTACCTATTACTTACCTGTTACCTATCACTTATCTACCTGCTTCTTATTTACCTATTACTTACCTGTTACTTAACTTATCTTCCTGCTACTTATTTACCTATTACTTACCTGTTACCTATCACTTATCAACCTGTTACTAATTTACCTATTACTTACCTGTTACCTATCGCTTATCTACCTGCTACTTATTTATCTATTACTTACCTGTTACCTATCACTTATCAACCTGTTACTTATTTACCTATTACTTACCTGTTACCTATCACTTATCTACCTGTTACTTATTTACCTATTACTTACCTGTTACCTATCACTTATCTACCTGTTACTTATTTACCTATTACTTACCTGTTACCTATCACTTATCAACCTGTTACTTATTTACCTATTACTTACCTGTTACCTATCACTTATCACTGTATTATTTACATTACCTGTTACTTATTTACCTATTACTTACCTGTTACCTATCACTTATCTACCTGTTACTTATTTACCTATTACTTACCTGTTACCTATCACTTATCAACCTGTTACTTATTTACCTATTACTTACCTGTTACCTATCACTTATCAACCTGTTACTTATTTACCTATTACTTACCTGTTACCTATCACTTATCTACCTGCTACTTATTTACCTATTACTTACCTGTTACCTATCACTTATCAACCTGTTACTTATTTACCTATTACTTACCTGTTACCTATCACTTATCTACCTGTTACTTATTTACCTATTACTTACCTGTTACCTATCACTTATCTACCTGCTATTTATTTACCTATTACTTACCTGTTACCTATCATTTATGTACCTGTTACTTATTAACTATTACTTACCTGTTACCTATCACTTATCAACCTGTTACTTATTTACCTATTACTTACCTGTTACCTATCACTTATCAACCTGTTACTTATTTACCTATTACTTACCTGTTACCTATCACTTATCTACCTGTTACTTATTTACCTATTACTTACCTGTTACCTATCACTTATCTACCTGTTACTTATTTACCTATTACTTACCTGTTACCTATCACTTATCAACCTGTTACTTATTTACCTATTACTTACCTGTTACCTATCACTTATCTACCTGTTACTTATTTACCTATTACTTACCTGTTACCTATCACTTATCTACCTGTTACTTATTAACTATTACTTACCTGTTACCTATCACTTATCTACCTGCTACTTATTTATCTATTACTTACCTGTTACCTATCACTTATCAACCTGTTACTTATTTAACTATTACTTACCTGTTACCTATCACTTATCTACCTGTTACTTATTTACCTATTACTTACCTATTACCTATCACTAATCTACCTGTTACTTATTTACCTATTACTTACCTGTTATATACTTATCCTGTTACTTATTTACCTATTTTATGTTACCTATCACTTATCAACCTGTTACTTATTTACCCATTACTTACCTGTTACCTATCACTTATCAACCTGTTACTTATTTACCTATTACTTACCTGTTACCTATCACTTATCTACCTGTTACTTATTTACCTATTACTTACCTGTTACCTATCGCTTATCTACCTGCTACTTATTTATCTATTACTTACCTGTTACCTATCACTTATCTACCTGTTACTTATTTACCTATTACTTACCTGTTAACTATCACTTATCTACCTGCTACTTATTACTTACCTGTTACCTATCACTTATCAACCTGTTACTTACTTACCTATTACTTACCTGTTACCTATCACTTATCCACCTGTTACTTATTTACCTATTACTTACCTGTTACCTATCACTTATCTACCTGCTACTTATTTACCTATTACTTACCTGTTACCTATCACTTATCTACCTGTTACTTATTTACCTATTACTTACCTGTTACCTATCACTTATCTACCTGCTACTTATTTACCTATTACTTACCTGTTACCTATCATTTATCTACATGCTTCTTATTTACCTATTACTTACCTGTTACCTATCACTTATCTACCTGCTACTTATTTACCTATTATTTACCTGCTACCTATCACTTATCAACCTGTTACTTATTTACCTATTACTAACCTGTTCTATCACTTATCAACCTGTTACTTATTTACCTATTACTTACCTGTTACCTATCACTTATCTGTTACCTGCTTACCTACTTATTTACCTATTACTTACCTGTTACCTATCACTTATCTACCTGTTACTTATTTACCTATTACTTACCTGTTACCTATCACTTATCTACCTGTTACTTATTTACCTATTACTTACCTGTTACCTATCACTTATCTACCTGCTTATTTACTATTATTTGTTACCTATCACTTATCTACCTGTTACTTATTTACCTATTACTTACCTGTTACCTATCGCTTATCCTATTACTTACCTGTTACCTATCGCTTATCTACCTGCTACTTATTTATCTATTACTTACCTGTTACCTATCACTTATCTACCTGTTACTTATTTACCTATTACTTACCTGTTACCTATCACTTATCTGTTGTTACCTACTTATTTACCTATTACTTACCTGTTACCTATCACTTATCTACCTGTTACTTATTTACCTATTACTTACCTGTTACCTATCACTGTTACTTATTTACCTATTACTTACCTGTTACCTATCACTTATCTACCTGTTACTTATTTACCTATTACTTACCTGTTACCTATCACTTATCTAACTGTTACTTATTTACCTATTACTTACCTGTTACCTATCACTTATCTACCTGTTACTACTTATTTACCTATTACTTACCTGTTACCTATCACTTATCTACCTGCTACTTATTTACCTATTACTTACCTGTTACCTATCACTTATCAACCTGTTACTTATTTACCTATTACTTACCTGTTACCTATCACTTATCAACCTGTTACTTATTTACCTATTACTTACCTGTTACCTATCACTTATCTACCTGCTACTTATTTACCTATTACTTACCTGTTACCTATCACTTATCAACCTGTTACTTATTTACCTATTACTTACCTGTTACCTATCACTTATCTACCTGTTACTTATTTACCTATTACTTACCTGTTAACTATCACTTATCTACCTGCTACTTATTTACCTATTACTTACCTGTTACCTATTTACTATCACACTTATCTACCTGTTACTTATTTACCTATTACTTACCTGTTACCTATCACTTATCTACCTGCTATTTATTTACCTATTACTTACCTGTTACCTATCACTTATCTACCTGTTACTTATTTACCTATTACTTACCTGTTACCTATCACTTATCTACCTGCTACTTATTTACCTATTACTTACCTGTTACCTATCATTTATCTACCTGCTTCTAATTTACCTATTACTTACCTGTTACCTAACTTATCTTCCTGCTACTTATTTACCTATTACTTACCTGTTACCTAACTTATCTTCCTGCTACTTATTTACCTATTACTTACCTGTTACCTATCACTTATCAACCTGTTACTTATTTACCTATTACTTACCTGTTACCTATCACTTATCTACCTGTTACTTATTTACCTATTACTTACCTGTTACCTATCACTTATCAACCTGTTACTTATTTACCTATTACTTACCTGTTACCTATCACTTATCAACCTGTTACTTATTTACCTATTACTTACCTGTTACCTATCACTTATCCACCTGTTACTTATTTACCTATTACTTACCTGTTACCTATCACTTATCAACCTGTTACATATTTACCTATTACTTACCTGTTACCTATCACTTATCCACCTGTTACTTATTTACCTATTACTTACCTGTTACCTATCACTTATCTACCTGCTACTTATTTACCTATTACTTACCTGTTACCTATCACTTATCTACCTGCTACTTATTTACCTATTACTTACCTGTTACCTATCACTTATCTACCTGCTATTTATTTACCTATTACTTACCTGTTACCTATCACTTATCTACCTGTTACTTATTTACCTATTACTTACCTGTTACCTATCACTTATCAACCTGTTACTTATTTATTACTATTACTTATCACCTGTTACCTATTACTTACCTGTTACCTATCACTTATCTTGTTACTTATTTACCTATTACTTACCTGTTACCTATCATCTTATCCTACCTGTTACTTATTTACCTATTACTTACCTGTTACCTATCACTTATCTACCTGTTACTTATTTACCTATTACTTACCTGTTACCTATCACTTATCTACCTGTTACTCACTTTATCACTTACCTGTTACTTATTTACCTATTACTTACCTGTTACCTATCACTTATCTACCTGCTACTTATTTACCTATTACTTACCTGTTACCTATCACTTATCTACCTGTTACTTATTTACCTATTACTTACCTGTTACCTATCACTTATCTGTTACTTATTTACTATTACTTACCTGTTACTACTTATTATACCTATTACTTACCTGTTACCTGTTACCTATCACCTTTATCTACCTGTTACTTATTTACTATTACTTACCTGTTACCTATCACTTATCTAACCTATTACTTACCTGTTACCTAACTTATCTTTCTGCTACTTATTTACCTATTACTTACCTGTTACCTATCACTTATCTACCTGCTACTTATTTACCTATTACTTACCTGTTACCTATCACTTATCTACCTGCTACTTATTTACCTATTATTTACCTGCTACCTATCACTTATCAACCTGTTACTTATTTACCTATTACTTACCTGTTACCTATCACTTATCTACCTGTTACTTATTTACCTATTACTTACCTGTTACCTATCACTTATCATTTACCTGTTACTTATTTACCTATTACTTACCTGTTACCTATCACTTATCAACCTGTTACTTATTTACCTATTACTTACCTGTTACCTATCACCTGTTACTTATTTACCTGTTACTTATTTACCTATTACTTACCTGTTACCTATCACTTATCTACCTGTTACTTATTTACCTATTACCTATTACTTACCTGTTAACTATCACTTATCAACCTGTTACTTATTTACCTATTACTTACCTGTTAACTATCACTTATCTACCTGCTACTTATTTACCTATTACTTACCTGTTACCTATCATTTATCTACCTGTTACTTATTTACCTATTACTTACCTGTTAACTATCACTTATCTACCTGCTACTTATTTACCTATTACTTACCTGTTACCTAACTTATCTTCCTGCTACTTATTTACCTATTACTTACCTGTTACCTATAACTTATCAACCTGTTACTTATTTACCTATTACTTACCTGTTACCTAACTTATCTACCTGCTACTTATTTACCTATTACTTACCTGTTACCTATCACTTATCAACCTGTTACTTATTTACCTATTACTTACCTGTTACCTATCACTTATCAACCTGTTACTTATTTACCTATTACTTACCTGTTACCTATCACTTATCAACCTGTTACTTATTTACCTATTACTTACCTGTTACCTATCACTTATCTACCTGTTACTTATTAACTATTACTTACCTGTTACCTATCACTTATCAACCTGTTACTTATTTACCTATTACTTACCTGTTACCTATCACTTATCTACCTGCTACTTATTTACCTATTACTTACCTGTTACCTATCACTTATCTACCTGCTACTTATTTACCTATTACTTACCTGTTACCTATCACTTATCAACCTGTTACTTATTTACCTATTACTTACCTGTTAACTATCACTTATCTACCTGCCACCTATTACTTACCTGTTAACTATCACTTATCTACCTGCCACTTATTTACCTATTACTTACCTGTTACCTATCACTTATCAACCTGTTACTTATTTACCTATTACTTACCTGTTACCTATCACTTATCTCCCTGTTACTTATTAACTATTACTTACCTGTTACCTATCACTTATCAACCTGTTACTTATTTACCTATTACTTACCTGTTACCTATCACTTATCTACCTGCTACTTATTTACCTATTACTTACCTGTTACCTATCACTTATCTACCTGCTACTTATTTACCTATTACTTACCTGTTACCTATCACTTATCAACCTGCTACTTATTTACCTATTACTTACCTGTTACCTATCACTTATCAACCTGTTACTTATTTACCTATTACTTATCTACCTGTTACCTATCACTTATCTACCTGTTACTTATTAACTATTACTTACCTGTTACCTATCACTTATCAACCCGCTACTTATTTACCTATTACTTACCTGTTACCTATCACTTATCAACCTGCTACTTATTTCCCTATTACTTACCTGTTACCTATCACTTATCTACCTGCTACTTATTTACCTATTACTTAACTGTTACCTATCACTTATCAACCTGTTACTTATTTACCTATTACTTACCTGTTACCTAACTTATCTACCTGCTACTTATTTACCTATTACTTACCTGTTACCTATCACTTATCAACCTGTTACTTATTTACCTATTACTAACCTGTTACCTGTCAACTCCTTACCTACTTGATACCTGCCACTTACCTTCCTGTTACTTATTATGTGGTAATGACTCGCCTTTCACCTAGCCGTCCGGGGTTCGATTCCCGGAATGGATGTGAAAAGATATGAGGTCACCTACCCGACCACGTGGGTTTCCTCACGCAGTAAGACCCCTCGTGCTCTTCCATGCGGGACTACAAGAGCGATTTTTATAAACTAGAAAAACTTATTTCGCAACTATTGTAAGATAAATAAGATCTATTAATAAACGGGCTACTTGTTACTTACCTACCTTTGATTTGACCGTTACTTACCTTGCATATTTGCAACCGATCTTACCTAAATTTATATTTCTCTAGTTGTCGGTGTCGGCCTGGATTTACAGGAAAGACGTGTGACGTGGATGTCGACGATTGCGCATTAACTCCCTGTTCACCACTATCTACATGTGAGGATCTGGTCAACGGCTACGAGTGTCATTGTCCCTCTGGCTTCACTGGATCCAAGTGTGAATCAGGTATTATTTACCTATTACTTACCTGTTATGTCTATAAGTCTTAATACACAATCATACATATCTATGGAAACAAAATGAATATTGGATACATCAATGTAAACTTAAATATAAGATATCTGCCAGCATCTAGAAAGGTTATTCACATCATACACATTACACATTGTTTATTTTTTATTCATAAGCGTTGGTGTCTTGGCCACATTTCTCAAAGTCTTCAGGTGTACAAGACACAAATTTAGAAGAAGCATATGAAATAACACGAATGTTATCCTTGCGATCGCCTTTTGTCCCTCGTCGTGCGTCGTGCGTCGTATACAATTTACATTTTAATGGGAATGCACAATATCCTGATACTGAAACTGTTGCATGCTGAAATGAAGGTCTACCACGTTTGTTCAAATTAATGACATTGACTGACTTTCACTGGTGTCAAATGTGTGAAAATCTTCAAACGACTTCTTTTCAGTGATCGAAAGACCCAGAGGTCTGATAATGGACCTGTAGGATGGTGGGATGAAGGGCTACCAAGTTTGTTAAAGGGAATGACTTTGACCCATTTTCGAGGTCACAGGGGTCAAATGTTTGAGTATTTTTATAAATATATATATTTTTTTCAGTTGGAATTACAAAACACGTTGTAATTTCGTTGTCAAGGAAGTTCAAGTTTTTGACAACTTCAGTGCAGGGCCCTAAGAGTTGGATTTCAAATCCACAATTGCTACAAACACTACTCAGCAGACTTTAATCTGTATGGTAGATATTGGATAAATAAGGCAGTTTTGTTAAGTTTGTGCTGGTCGTTTGTTAAAAACAAAAAATCAACTCATATGCCCGTTAAGGTCTATGGACCTCTTATTTTTGTTGTTGTTGCAGAGCTAACGGATAATTACATGTTGGTGTTTCCATCGTCTGGCGTGATAAACTACACTACTACTACCATCGCGTCTGACCTTACCGCTCTGACAGTCTCGTTCTGGATGAAGACGGATGACGATACCAATCAAGGGACACCGTTTTCTTATGCTTCGTCTAGCGCTATGGATAACGCTTTCACCTTAACCAATTATGAAGGGTTTGGAATTTTTCGTACATTTAATTTTTTGTCGATTGAGCCATAGCCATTTGTCCTACTGTCGCTAGTTTTACAATAATAAATCACTTGAGCACGTTACGATAAAGATTGAATGAATGCTGCGCCAAAATTATTCAAAGTTGAATAGTGTTGAATTATTTTTACTCTCTGCAGTCCAGCCTCTTCCACGGAAATACCTTTTCAACTCTCGGCAAAATGCTTTAAATTTGGTGATGTGTTATCACATAGACGAATTAAAGTATTTTGAATTTGAAAATTGAAACTTGTGGCTAATGAGTTTAATGAATGCGTGTGTTGTTAACGACGATCCTGCTATCTTGTTAGAATGTGATGTGTAATTTTCTGTCTCGTCCGTAGGTTTGTAATAAGTGTAAACAACCACCAGCAGGTAACGGATGTGTACGCAAATGACGGAGTATGGCATCACATCATAGTCACATGGGCTTCGAATCGAGGCTCCTGGAAGATCTACAAGGATGGCATTGTCTGGGATTCCGGCTATGATCTAGCGGCAGGAGAAGTAATTGCAGGTAAGCCAACACATCATCAGTTTATTTCATGAGGTATACCACAAGGAATCACAGATTTTTAACAGCATCAGTCAAGAATAAATTGTCATTACATACTTTATGCATCTACAACTGCCCATTGTTATGTATACAAAAAAATAGTGATGAGAAAAAAGCATACACTGTATATAAGTCTTCTGTAGTTTTGAGGAATTGGATGAACATGTTTAACACAAACAAAGATATTTCTTAGTCTTTTGTCTTATTTGACATTTTAAGGTGGTGGTACTTTCGTTGTGGGTCAGGAACAGGATCCGGATGGCTTTAGCAGTAGTGAATCCTATATAGGACAGCTAACAAGACTGAATATATGGTCTAGTGAACTGCCCCTTACAACTATAGATGAAATGAGGATATCGTGTGATGTTGAACAGGGTGATGTTATAGCTTGGGCGGACATTCAGTCGGGCATGCGTGGGACATTAAGTGCAGAACCGGCCAATTTTTGTCGAGGTAAAGGATGATATTTGACTTACTCTTTCTAAAACGCCATCTGCGCATGCGTTTCCTGCGGATGTCAATAACGGCTTATCTGCTTCGTTTGTACGTGCTTCCTTTTGTTTGGATAAATACCAACGCCATCTGCGCATGCGTCTCCTGTGGATGTCAATAACGGCTTTTCTGCTTCTTCTGTAGGTGCTTCCATTTGTTTGGATAAATACCTATCGCAGCACCTAATGCTTCCATCAACTTCCCACTTACCACTGAATTGAGCAAAGACGTATTACGCACAGTAAAGGGATTAGCCCTTTCAATGAATAATGCTTTGAGGAAATTATCCCGGTTTTGTCTTGAGAGGTCAATTCTTGAAAATTTTACAGCTGTTTCCTATCGCAACTTCGAACTAAGCACTACAACGTACTATGGTTCTAATGAACATTTTGTATCATGAGAATATCATAACTTGTATTGATTTTAAAATTTTCGTTTTTATTTCAAATTCAAGAAAACTTAATAAAATGAACATTGATCTTGACATAACCTGCGTTTCCTCTTGTAACTTACTATTTTACTGTGATAACCTGTATACTAGTATTGTATACCTCTGTAGACTGAACATGAAAGTGTTGTGGAAAGCCTGACATCCGAATAGGAATGAAACATACGATTACTGCTTAAATGTGAATACCGTGCGTTTTTTCTAGTGAATCTTACATTCCAACACCTTGTGTAAACTATAGCTTATAGCTCATAGGTCACAAATTTCGGGCTACCGACGAGATGAACAAAATTTATCTGAATGCCATTTATATTTCTTAGTTATCTGATTGTTTACGAGCAAGTGTACAAATAAAATGATTTCTTCATGGTATTTTTGTTACAGTCTTGTATATTTCGACATTTGTTTTCATATAAACAATATCATGTCAAGAAATCAGTGTCATTGCGATATTTTGCTTTGTCGTCGTTATCAATTATTAGGAACGTTATGGAATAGTATGCGATTTATGGGGAAATACTTCATTGGGTCAGAAAAAACAAATGTTTTTAGGAAATAAACGTGACAATGCCGACACTAAAACCCTCTTCTAGGACCACATTAATATTAGTTACAGCTGTGACCATGACGACACTACAACCCACTCCTAGGACCACGTTTACACTAGTTATAGCTGTGACCATGACGACACTACAAGCCTTTCCTACGACCACGTTTACACTTGTTACAGCTATAATCATGACTACACTACAACCCTCCCCAAGGAACACGTTCACACTAGTTATAACTGTAACCATGACGACAATACTACCCTCCCCTAGGACAACGTTTACACTACTTATATCTGTGACAATGACGACACTAAAAGCCTCCCCTAAGACAACGCTAACACTAGTCATAGCTGTGACTATGACGACACTACAAGCCTCCCATATGACAATGTTTACACTAGTTATAGCTGTGACCATAACAATACTAAAAACCTCCCTTAGGACCACGTTTACACTAGTTATAGCTGTCACCATGACGGCATTATAATCCTACTCTAGGACTACGTTTACACTAGTTATAGCTGTGACTATGACGACACCACCAGCACCCCCTCCCCCTTGCCCAACGTTAACACTAGTTATAGCTGTGACTATGACGACACTACAAGCCTCCCCTAGGACTACATTTACACTAGTTATAGCTGTGACCATGACGACACTACAAGCCTCTCCTAGGACAACGTTTACACTAGTTATAGCTGTGACATTGATGACATTATAATCCTTCTCTAGGACTACGTTTACACTAGTTATAGCTGTGACTATGACGACACCACCAGCACCCCCTCCCCCTTGCCCAACGTTAACACTAGTTATAGCTGTGACTATGACGACACTACAAGCCTCCCCTAGGACTACATTTACACTAGTTATAGCTGTGACCATGACGACACTACAAGCCTCTCCTAGGACAACGTTTACACTAGTTATAGCTGTGACAATGACGACACTACAAGCTCGCCCTAGAACCACATTTACACTAGTTATAGCTGTGACCATGACAACACTACAAGCCTCTCCAAGGACAACGTTTACACTAGTTAAAGCTGTGACCATGACGACACTACAAGCCTCCCATAGGACTACATTTACACTAGTTATTGCTATGACCATAACGACACTACAAGCCTCTCCAAGGACAACGTTTACACTAGTTAAAGCTGTGACCATGACGACACTACAAGCCTCCCCTAGGACTACATTTACACTAGTTATTGCTATGACCATAACGACACTACAAGCCTCTCCAAGGACAACGTTTACACTAGTTAAAGCTGTGACCATGACGACACTACAAGCCTCCCCTAGGACTACATTTACACTAGTAATAGCTGTGCCCATAACGACACTACAGGCCTCCCCTAGGACCACGTTTACACTAGTTATAGCTGTGCCCATAACGACACTACAGGCCTCTCCTAGGACCACGTTTACACTAGATATACATATATGATAATGGTGACAGTATAAGCCTCCACTAGGACACATGTTTACACTTGTTATAGCTGTGACCATGTCGACACTACAAGCCTCCATTATGACAATATTTACACTTGTTATAGCTGTGACAATAACTACACTACAAGCATCCCCTGTCACAACGTTTACACTAGTTATTGTTTGGACCATGAAAACACTAAAATCCTCCTCTAGGACAACGTTTACACTAGTTAAAGCTGTGACCATGACGACGCTATAAGCCTCCCCTCAGACCACGTTTACACTAGTTATAGCTGTGACCATAACGACACTACAGGCCTCCCCTAGGACCACGTTTACACTAGATATACATATATGATAATGGTGACAATATAAGCCTCCACTAGGACACATGATCACACATGTTATAGCTGTAACCATGACAACACTACCAACCTATTAAAGGACCACGTTTACAATAGTAATAGCTGTGACCATGACGACACTACAACCCTCTCCTCAGTCCACGTTTACGCTAGTTATAGCTGTGACCATTGCGATACTACAAAACTCCCTTTGCAACACGTTTACTGTAGTTATAACAGTGACTATTACGACACTATAAGCCTACTCAAGGACAACGTTTACGCTAGTTATAGCTTTGACCATAACTACACTACAAGCCTCCCCTACGACAACGTTTACACTAGTTATAGATGTGACCATGACGACACCTCAACCCACTCCTAGGACAATATTTATACTAGTTATATCTGACCATGACGACAGTACAACCCTCTCCTATGACCACGTTTTCACTTGTTATAGCTGTGACGACAAAACAAGTCTCCCCTAGCATCACGATTACACTTGTTATAGCTGTGACCATGACGACACTACAAGTCTCATTTAACACCACGTTTACAATAGTTATAACTGTTACCATGACAACACTACAAGCCACTCGTCACCGCTTTGCACCATGTTTGCACTAGTTATAGCTGTGACCATAACGAGACTAAAAGCCTGACCTAGAACCACATTTAATTTACACCAGTTATAGCTGTGGCCATGACGACACTAGAGCAATATTCTAGGATGTCGTTAACACTAGTTATAGCTGTGACCATGACGACACCTCAACCCACTCTTAGGACTACGTTTACACTAGTTATATCTGTGACCATGACGACAGTACAAGTCTCCATTAGCACCACGTTTCCACTAGTTATAGCTGTTACCATGACAACACTACAACCCACTCCTAGGACCACGTTTACACTCGTTATAGATGAGATCATGGCGACACGCAACCTCCATTAGGACAAAGTTTACACTAGTTACAGCTGTTATGATGACAACACTACAAGCCACTCGCCAGCCCCTTGCACCATATTTGTACTAGTTATAGCTGTGACCATGATGACACGACAAGTCTGTCCTAAAATCACATTTACCCTAGTTATAGCTGTGACGATGACGACACTACAAGCCTTCCTTAGTACCGCGTTGACCTTAGTTATAGCTGTGACTATGACGCCACTACAACGCTATCATAGGACAAAGTTGACACTAGTTATAGCTGTGATCATGACGACACTATAAACCTCCCCTAGACCAAGTTTACAATAGTTATTGCCGGGCCATGACGACACTACAAGCCTCCCTTAGTACCGTGTTGACATTAGTTATAGCCACTACAAGGCTCTCATAGGACAAAGTTTACACTAGTTTTATATGTGATAATGGTGACAGTACAAGTCTCCCCTATGATATATGTTTACAATTGTTATAGTTGTAACCATGACGACACTACAAGCCTCCTCTAGGACGACGTTTACACTAGTTATATCTGTGACTATGACAATACTACAAGTCTCCCTTGCTCCACGTTTACACTAGTTATAGATGTGACCAAACGACACTACAAGCATCCCCTAGGACCACGTTAACACTAGTTCCAGTTGGGAGCATGACGACACTACAACCCTCATCTATGACAACGTTTACACTAGTTATAGCTGTGACCATGACGACACTACAAGCCTCCCAATGGACCACGTTTACACTAGTTATAGCTGTGACCATGACAACACTACAACAAATAATTAACCAAGAGAGTGTTTTGACGTCCAAAGCATGTTTTGAGCAAATGCTTTCCCGAGCGAGTATTTTGACGTTTAAAAAATGTTTTGAGCATATGCTTTCCCGAGCGAGTGTTTTAACGTTCAAAACATGATTTGAGGAAATACACAGTACTTAATCAAGCAAGCATTCTGATGTCAAAAACATATTTTGAGCAAATACTTTCCCAAGCGGGTGTTTTAACGTCCAAACATGTTTCGAGCGAATGTTTCGACGTCAATTACATACCACTGTAACGCAGGATGTCCTCGTGGTAACTGTTTTGTTAGCCATATAGTTGATCCAGGCATGTTGTGGTGTATCAAATGAGCACTCAGTGACTGCATGGCTCAAATGTTAACAACTGTTATGTTGTCTGTAATTGATCAAACACACGTATGCCGTTAACATGGCTGCCCCAAAACATCCACCAGAACAAGGCTACGCTGTAGTCTGTTTCATTAAAGTATGTATAACGGATAACATCCCCCTTTGTGGAATATTAACTGGTTCATGTTCTTAACCTTAAAATTATGTTACCTTTAACTACTTGCTATAATTCTGAAAAGTTTTCAACCTTCTTTTTTCAACATTAAACCGAAGCAAAAGTTATAATTTTCCAGTCCAAAATTAAATTTAAAACTATAGCAGTCATGAATCAACTACTTGACTATATCATGACATGACTAACAATAAAGCCAAAAACACATTCGCAGAGTCACAAATTCAATTTCACTGGTGGTTTGGACAATCTACCCGACTTTGTCCTATAATATAATTATCACCACTAGCACTTGGAGTTTGGGACACGGATTTGTCAGAACCAGCATGGTAGACCTAGTGGGTTCATTATGTTGGCAGTCACTTTCAAGCACAGTTTTTGAATCCATGTCCTGATATACATCCTGTTCCTGGTCTCCATTCGACAAGGTAGGTTTTGGCGCACTCACAAGCTGTCGTCGATTTCGACGGACTTTACCAGATGATTTGGACACCCAGTAGGATCTATCATTATTCTCGATGGAAGACGCGACTGTTCCAGGAAATCCACCTCCTTGCTCTTTGACCCATACAGTCTCACAAGGCCTCAATTTTGGGAGGCTCACAGCACGATGGGAAACATCAAAGTTTACCTTCTGTTTTACCTTGCTTTCATCTTCCTTGTGACGTCGTTGATAAGAGTTTCGCAAGTTCAATGTACCACGAGAAATAATCTACGACCACAATGTAGTTTGTGTTTCGCATTTGGCAAATATCCAACTTTCTGCCATGGTCTGGATGCCTGCTAGGCATCAGGGGTTCAGCATGATCATTTCGGTGCTTCACACATGAGCTGCAATTCTTGACAAGGTCCTCGATTCCACAACTTAGACCTGGCCACCACACTGAAGATTTGACCCGTTCTCGACATTTGACTATGCCTTGGTGGCCTTCATGCAACCTTTGTAGAATTTCTGCACGTAACTCAGTAGGTATAACTAGACGATTACCACGAAATAGGAGTCCGTGACATACAGAATGATCCTCTCTTACTTGCCAGTAGGGTCTTGTAGAGACCGTAATCGATGGCTGCTCATACGCAGGCCAACTTTCTTGACAAGTACCTTATAATGACACTGCATACAGCATCTTCGGCAAGCTTTGCTCGTATTTCGGCTAAGCGCGGTCCTGTGGCTGGCGAGCTTTCCAAAATAAGGTGAACATATGATTCTACCTCCTACTGAAGATCTGTATCATGAGGTTGGGTCAATGGCAATGGTGACCTTGATAGTGTATCAGCTGTATAGAGAAGCTTACCTGGTACATAAGATATGTCATACTCGAATCTCATCAGCCTTATTCTGAATCTCTGTATACGAAGAGGGAGGTCACAAATAGACTTTACTCCCAGCAGGGATGCAAGTGGTTTATGGTCAGTCTTAATGAGAAAGTGTGTTCCGATGAGGAAGTCCGCAAATTTCTCTGTCGCCCAGGTAAGAGCTAGCGACTCCTTCTCAACCTGTGCATAGCGCTGTTCCGAATTCCTTGCGCGTGATGCGTATGCCACTGGCTTCCAGATTTCTTTCCCCGAGTCATCATGTTTCGAAGCTTGTAGGAGAACTGCTCCTAATCCGTATGCTGAGGCGTCTGAGGAGACCTTACTCTTAGCGTTGGGGTCATACAAAGATAGTACTGGTGTACAACTAAGCTCCTTCTTAATGGCTTCGAAAGCTTGAACTTAAGGCTCTCCCCAGATCCATGAATTTTCTGTGTGTAACAGATCACGTATTGGCTTTGAGAGCTCGGCGAGATTTGGGGTGAACCGACCTAGCTGGTTGACCATTCCGAGAAACCTGCGCACACCACTAACATTTTCTGGTGCCTCAATGTCGATGATTGCCTGGACCATTTTTATTGTCCGCTCGAATACCGTTCTCAACAATTACATGTCCCACAAATGTAATACTTGACTGGTTGAATTCACATTTGTCGTGGTTTAGGGTTAACCCTGCTTTGGTTATCCGGCTAAGCACTTCCTCCAGATGTGTATTGTGTTCCACCTGGTTAGATCCAAATACTAATATATCTTCCATCTGGCACACTACCCCATCTACGCCTTCCAGAAGCTAAATCATGCGATCCTGAAAATGTTTTGGTGCTGAAGATATTCCAAAGGGCAGTCGATTGAAGTAATATTTCTCAAACGGCGTCATAAATGTCGTCAAGAGTCTGGATGTCTCCTTGAGGGGCACTTGCCAAAATCCTGAGTTCGCGTCGAGCTTTGAAAAAAACTCGAGCTCCAGTTAGTCGATGAAGTGTATCTTCGACACTTGGTAGTTGAATAGTTTCGCGTCGGACTGACTTGTTAAGCTGAGTGAGATCTACACAGAGTCGAACAGCGTTGGTTTTCTTTGGGACTACTACAAGTCCAGAACACCAGTCAGTAGGCTCGTCCACTGGCGAGATCACTCCTAACTTAATCATCCGTGACAATTCCTGTTTCACTTTGTCAAATAAAGATAATGGTACGCGATGCGGAGCATAGGTTTTCGCATCCTCTCGAAGCTTGATTTCGTACTCCCCTTCAATTTTCCCAAGTCCACTGATACCGGATACAGTGAAACTGGGTCAAGTTTGCTGGATTCGTGTATGGCCGCAAAATTTTCAGTAAATTCAACTCATTTATAGCTGGTCTGTCCAACAGTGGTATTTTAAGCGTTTTCAGTACAAACATTTCTACGCAAGCCTCGGTATCGGTACTGAACACACACTTAAACTGAAACTAAGTTGAAAGTTTATTCTGTCCAGGACCATGCAGAACTTTATTCGAGGACTGTAACTTAGGGCAACCAATCTCCCTGTACACAGTTATCGGAATTGCTGTTACGTCCGCTCCAGTATCCAGTTTAAATTCAACTAATATCGTAGTCTTGTTTATCTGTAGCTTGATGAGCCAAGGGTCATTAACATCAATGGTTCCTAGGAAATTCATTTCAAATTCCTGGGTCTATTCGTCAATTTGTGACTTGCATCGTTTTGCAAAGTGGCAAAGTTTTGTTACATTTACGGCACGTTGCTTCGCGAGCTGGACACTTTTCCCTCGCATGATTTGGCTTGAATCCACATCTGGGGCATGAACTTGAATGAGAATTGTTTCCATATGACTGTGGACGAGTCGTCTCGTAACGGTTTCATCGCTTATTACTGTTATGGCTAGTACTGTTAGTACCGTTAACATGGCTGCCCCAAAACATCCACCAGAACGAGGCTACGCTATAGTCTGTTTCATTAAAGTATGTATAACGGATAGCATAACAAAAACCAGAGTTGAATGACATAGTTCTAGATGTGGTTTTATTTCCCAATTACTAAAGCCGAATACATGAACACTTTTAAATCGTTATTGATTTAAAAGTCCAAAATATTAACAAGATTCGAAGATATTTCTACATAAAAATGAGGTAACATCATCCCTAGAATCTATGCAAATAAACGACGGGTATTGAAGGTAATCTTATTAGTAAGCTTTGGAGACAAAATATTACAAAAATGTTTTGGAACATTTTTTGCAGGTAATGGCAATAAAAGAGAGGGTCACAAACTCTCGCACATCTCTGGCCAAGTGTTAAAGAAAGCGTAGTCGAATCGTCTATTGTATATTGTTACCATCTTGTGTAAGTTTAGTAGGTATAGTGCATGCGAAGAAGTCGATTTCGTGCCATCTCGTACACTGAATACGTCACTGCTGTTACGCTTCGCGCTGGTCATCGAAACGTCGCACTTACATATTCTACAGGTTGTGTTATAACAACTTCTTTTTTGTTACGATAATATAGTGAATTCGCACAAAATAGAGAAGGGTGTCTCAGGGGATTCTACGACGACCAATGCGGCGAACTCATTGCGTTTTAGTGGTTATTTATCGATTGTTGCTAGATTACTGATGAAGACTTAACTACTGATGGAAGTCCTGCTATAGCAGAGGAGTTATACAGTGGTAAAGCTATCTACTGATACACCCCATAGTTACTATGTATAATGCACCATTCAATGACGGTGAAAAACATAGGCTGTCTTCTGTCTCTCTGACATATTGTTGCGCTTAGTTCTTTGTATGTTTGTGTTGACATTTTAATATTCATTCTACTGACTATCCCTATCTTTATATCAGGCGGTTACTAGATACAATGTACCATGCGTCTGAGTATCGTGACCTTTTCTGATAAAAAAGAAATTTTGTTGTTAAGACTGTCCTGTCCCGGTAACGCCAACCTACGGTACCATCGAGTACAGTGGCACTTCATCTGGCTCCCTTGTGACGTACGCCTGTCTGCGAGGTTTCAACGTGGCAGGAAGGGACAGACGACAGTGCATGGTAACTGGAGACTGGGAAGGGGAGAGTGTTAACGTAATGTCTTCAGTTATGACAATAGAGTGCGCTATACTTGCTATAAAAATCATCGACTTGTTGGCAAGGTTATGTTGGACACCTACCTGTGAACGTAAGTCTATAACTCCAAAGTATTGTGGAAGGTTGGACACTTATATGTTAACGTAAGTCTGTAACTCCAAAGTATCCTGGAAGGCTGGACACCTACCTGTGAACGTAAGTCTATAACTCCAAAGTAACCTGGAAGGCTGGTTACTTATCTGTGAACGTAAGTTTGTAACTCCAAAGTATCCTGGAAGGTTGGACACCTACCTGTGAACGTAAGTCTATAACTCCAAAGTATCCTGGAAGGTTGGACACTTATCTGTTAACGTAAGTCTGTAACTCCAAAGTATCCTGGAAGGTTGGACACCTACCTGTGAACGTAAGTCTATAACTCCAAAGTATCCTGGAAGGTTGGACACTTATCTGTGAACGTAAGTCTGTAACTCCAAAGAATCCTGGAAGGTTGGATACTTACCTGTGAACGTAAGTCTATAACTCCAAAGTATCGTGAAAGGTTGGACACTTATCTGTGAACGTAAGTCTGTAACTCCAAAGTATCCTGGAAGGTTGGACACTTATCTGTGAACGTAAGTCTGTAACTCCAAAGTATCCTGGAAGGTTGGACACCTACCTGTGAACGTAAGTCTATAACTCCAAAGTATCCTGGAAGGCTGGACACTTATCTGTTAACGTAAGTCTGTAACTCCAAAGTATCCTGAAAGGTTGGACACTTATCTGTGAACGTAAGTCTATAACTCCAAAGTATCCTGGAAGGTTGGACACTTATCTGTGAACGTAAGTCTGTAACTCCAAAGTATCCTGGAAGGTTGGACACTTATCTGTGAACGTAAGTCTTTAACTCCAAAGTATCTTGGAAGGTTGGACACTTATCTGTGAACGTAAGTCTATAACTCCAAAGTATCGTGGAAGGTTGGACACTTATCTGTTAACGTAAGTCTATAACTCCAAAGTATCCTGGAAGGCTGGACACCTACCTCTGAACGTATCTCTATAACTCCAAAGTATCCTGGAAGGCTGGACACTTATCTGTGAACATCAGTCTGTAACTCCAAAGTATCCTGGAAGGTTGGACACTTATCTGTGAACATAAGTCTATAACTCCAAAGTATCCTGGAAGGTTGGACAATTATCTGAGACCGTAAGTCTGTAACTCCAAAGTATCCTGGAAGGTTGGACACTTATCTGTGAACATAAGTCTGTAACTCCAAAGTATCCTGAAAGGCTGGACACTTATCTGTTAACGTAAGTCTATAACTCCAAAGTATCCTGGAAGGTTGGACACTTATCTGTGAACGTAAGTCTGTAACTCTAAAGTATCCTGGAAAGTTGGACATTTATCTGTGAACGTAAGTCTGTAACTCCAAATTATCCTGGAAGGTTGGACACCTACCTCTGAGCGTAAGTCTATAACTCCAAAGTATCCTGGAAGGTTGGACACTTATCTGTGAACATAAGTCTGTAACTCCAAAGTATCCTGGAAGGTTGGACACTTATCTGTTAACGTAAGTCTGTAACTCCAAAGTATCCTGGAAGGTTGGACACCTATCTGTGAACGTAAGTCTATAACTCCAAAGTATCGTGGAAGGTTGGACACTTATCTGTTAACGTAAGTCTGTAACTCCAAAGTATCCTGGAAGGCTGGACACCTACCCGTGAACGTAAGTCTATAACTCCAAAGTATCCTGGAAGGTTGGACACATATCTGAGAACGTAAGTCTGTAACTCCAAAGTATCCTGGAAGGTTGGACACCTATCTGTGAACGTAAGTCTATAACTCCAAAGTATCGTGGAAGGTTGGACACTTATCTGTGAACATAAGTCTGTAACTCCAAAGTATCCTGGAAGGCTGAACACGTACCTGTGAACGTAAGTCTATAACTCCAAAGTATACTGGAAGGTTGGACACTTATCTGTGAACGTAAGTGTAAAACTCCAAAGTATCCTGGAAGGTTGAACAATTATCTGAGAACGTAAGTCTCTAACTCCAAAGTATCCTGGAAGGCTGACACTTACCTGTGAACGGAAGTCTATAACTCCAAAGTATTGTGGAAGTCTGGACACTTATCTGTTAATGTAAGTCTGTAACTCCAAAGTATACTGGAAGGTTTGACACTGATCTGTGAACGTAAGTCTATAACTCCAAAGTATCCTGGAAGTCTGGTCACTTTTCTGTGAACGTAAGTCTATAACTCCAAAGTATCCTGGAAGGTTGGACACTTATCTGTGAACGTAAGTCTGTAACTCCAAAGTATCCTGGAAGGTTGGACACTTATCTGTGAACATCAGTCTGTAACTCCAAAGTATCCTGGAAGGTTGGACACTTATCTGTGAACGTAAGTCTGTAACTCCAAAGTATCCTGGAAGGCTGGACACCTACCCGTGAACGTAAGTCTATAACTCCAAAGTATCCTGGAAGATTGAATACATATCTGAGAACGTAAGTCTGTAACTCCAAAGTATCCTGGAAGGCTGGACACCTACCTGTGAACGTAAGTCTGTAACTCCAAAGTATACTGAAAGGTTGGACACTTATCTGTTAACGTAAGTCTGTAATTCTAAAGTATCCTGAAAGGTTGGACACTTATCTGAGAACGTAAGTCTGTAACTCCAAAGTATCCTGGAAGGTTGGACACCTACCTGTGAACGGAAGTCTATAACTCCAAAGTATTGTGGAAGGTTGGACAATTATCTGTTAACGTAAGTCTGTAACTCCAAAGTATCCCGGAAGGCTGGACACCTACCTGTAAACGTAAATCTATAACTCCAAAGTATCCTGGAAGGTTGGACACTTATCTGTGAACGTAAGTCTATAACTCCAAAGTATCCTGGAAGATTGAATACATATCTGAGAACGTAAGTCTGTAACTCCAAAGTATCCTGGAAGGCTGGGCACTTATCTGTGAACGTAAGTCTGTAACTCCAAAGTATACTGGAAGGTTGGACACCTACCTGCGAACGGAAATCTATAACTCCAAAGTTTCGTGGAAGGCTGGACACCTACCTGTGAACGTAAGTCCATAACTCCAAAGTATACTGGAAGGTTGGACACTTATCTGTGAACGTAAGTGTAAAACTCCAAAGTATCCTGGAAGGTTGAACAATTATCTGAGAACGTAAGTCTCTAACTCCAAAGTATCCTGGAGGGTTGGACACTTATCTATGAACGTAAGTCTGTAACTCCAAAGTATCCTGGAAGGTTGGACACTTATCTGTGAACATAAGTCTATAACTCCAAAGTATCCTGGAAGGTTGGACACTTATCTGTTAACGTAAGTCTATAACTCCAAAGTATCCTGGAAGGTTGGACACTTATCTGTGAACGTAAGTCTATAACTCCAAAGTATCCTGGAAGGTTGGACACTTATCTGTTAACGTAAGTCTGTAACTCCAAAGTATCCTGGAAGGTGTGAACACTTCTAAAGTATCCTGAAAGGTTGGACACTTATCTGAGAACATAAGTCTGTAACTCCAAAGTATCCTGGAAGGTTGGACACTTATCTGTGAACGTAAGTTTGTAACTCCAAAGTATCCTGGAAGGTTGGACACTTATCTGTGAACGTAAGTCTGTAACTCCAAAGTATCCTCGAAGGCTGACACTTATCTGTGAACGTAATTCTGTAACTCCAAAGTATCCTGGAAGGTGGAACAATTATCTGTGAACGTAAGTTTGTAACTCCAAAGTATCCTGGAAGGTTGGACACTTATCTGTGAACGTAAGTCTGTAACTCCAAAGTATCCTGGAAGGTTGGACACTTATCTGTTAACGTAAGTCTGTAACTCCAAAGTATCCTGGAAGGTTGGACACCTACCTCTGAACGTAAGTCTATAACTCTAAAGTATCCTGGAAGGTTGGACACTTATCTGAGAAAGTAAGTCTGTAACTCCAAAGTATCCTGGAAGGTTGGACACGTATCTGTTAACCTAAGTCTGTAACTCCAAAGTATCCAGGAAGACTGGACACCTACCTGTGAACGTAAGTCTGTAACTCCAAAGTATCCAGGAAGGTTGGACACTTATCTGTGAACGTAAGTCTGTAACTCCAAAGTATCCTGGAAGGCTGGAAACCTACCTGTGAACGTTAAGTCTGTAACTCCAAAGTATCCTGGAAGGTTGGACAATTATCTGAGAATGTAAGTCTGTAACTCCAAAGTATCCAGGAAGACTGGACACCTACCTGTGAACGTAAGTCTGTAACTCCAAAGTATCCAGGAAGGTTGGACACTTATCTGTTAACGTAAGTCTGTAACTCCAAAGTATCCTTGAAGGCTGGGCACTTATCTGTGAACGTAAGTCTGTAACTCCAAAGTATCCTGGAAGGTTGAACAATTATCTGTGAACGTAAGTCTGTAACTCCAAAGTGTCCTGGAAGGTTGGACACGTATCTGTTAACCTAAGTCTGTAACTCCAAAGTATCCAGGAAGACTGGACACCTACCTGTGAACGTACAGGATACTTTGGAGTTATAGACTTACGTTCACAGATAAGTGTCCAACCTTCCAGGATACTTTGGAGTTATAGACTTATGTTCACAGGTACGTGTCCAGCCTTCCACGATACTTTGGAGTTATAGACTTACGTTCACAGGTAGGTGTCCACCCTTCCAGGATACTTTGGAGTGATAAACTTACGTTATACAGATAAGTGTCCAACCTTTCAGGATATTTTGGAGTTATAAACTTACGTTCACAGATAAGTTTCCAACCTTCCAGGATACTTTGGAGTTACAGACTTACGTTCACAGATAAGTGTCCAGCCTTCCAGGATACTTTGGAGTTACAGACTTACGTTCACAGATAAGTGTCCAACCTTCCAGGATACTTTGGAGTTACAAACTTACGTTCACCAGGTAGGTGTCCAACCTTCCAGGATACTTTGGAGTTACAGACTTACGTTCACAGGTAGGTGTCCAGCCTTCCAGGATACTTTGGAGTTACAGACTTACGTTCACAGATACGTGTCCAACCTTTCAGGATACTTTGGAGTTACAGACTTACGTTCACAGATAAGTGTCCAACCTTGCAGGATACTTTGGAGTTACAGACTTACGTTCACAGATACGTGTCCAACCTTTCAGGATACTTTGGAGTTATAGACTTACGTTCACGGGTAGGTGTCCAGCCTTCCAGGATACTTTGGAGTTACAGACTTACGTTAACATATAAGTGTCCAGCCTTCCAGGATACTTTGGAGTTATAGACTTACGTTCACAGATAAGTGTCCAACCTTCCAGGATACTTTGGAGTTATAGACTTACGTTCACAGGTAGGTGTCCAGCCTTCCAGGATACTTTGGAGTTATAGACTTACGTTCACAGATAAGTGTCCAACCTTCCAGGATACTTTGGAGTTATAGACTTACGTTCACAGGTACGTGTCCAGCCTTCCACGATACTTTGGAGTTATAGACTTACTTCACAGTTATTCCAGATACTTTGGAGTTATAGACTTACGTTCACAGATAAGTGTGAGCCTTCCAGGATACTTTGGAGTTACAGACTTACGTTCACAGATAAGTGTCCAGCCTTCCAGGATACTTTGGAGTTATAGACTTACGTTCACAGGTAAGTATCCAACCTTCCAGGATTCTTTGGAGTTACAGATTTACGTTAACAGATAAGTGTCCAGTCTTCCAGGATACTTTGGAGTTACAGACTTATGTTCACAGATAATTGTTCACCCTTCCAGGATACTTTGGAGTTACAGACTTACGTTCACAGATAAGTGCCCAGTCTTCCAGGATACTTTGGAGTTATAGAGATACGTTCAGAGGTAGGTGTCCAGCCTTCCAGGATACTTTGGAGTTATAGACTTACGTTCACAGATAGGTGCCCAGCCTTCCAGGATACTTTTGAGTTACAGACTTAGGTTCTCAGATAAGTGTCCAACCTTCCAGGATACTTTGGAGTTACAGACTTACGTTAACAGGTAGGTGTCCAACCTTCCAGGATACTTTGGAGTTACAGACTGATGTTCACAGATAAGTGTCCAACCTTCCAGGATACTTTGGAGTTACAGACTTACGTTCACAGATAAGTGCCCAGCCTTCCTGGATACTTTGGAGTTACAGACTTACTTTCTCAGATAAGTGTCCAACCTTCCAGGATACTTTGGAGTTATAGACTTACGTTCAGAGGTTGTTGTCCAGCCTTCCAGGATACTTTGGAGTTACAGACCTACGTTAACAGATAATTGTCCAACCTTCCACGATACTTTGGAGTTATAGACTTACGTTGTCACAGAGTAAGACTGTCCAGATACCTTTCCAGGATACTTTGGAGTTACAGACTTACGTTAACAGATAAGTGTCCAACCTTCCAGGATACTTTGGAGTTATAGACTTCCGTTAACAGATCAGTGTCCAGACTTCCAGGATATTTCGGAGTTATAGACTTACGTTAAAGAGATAAGTGTCCAACCTTCCAGGATACTTTGGAGTTACAGACTTACGTTCTCAGATAATTGTTCAACCTTCCAGGATACTTTGGAGTTTTACACTTACGTTCACAGATAAGTGTCCAACCTTCCAGTATACTTTGGAGTTATAGACTTACGTTCACAGGTAGGTGTCCAGCCTTCCACGATACTTTGGAGTTATAGAGATACGTTCAGAGGTAGGTGTCCAGCCTTCCAGGATACTTTGGAGTTACAGACTTACGTTAACAGATAAGTGTCCAACCTTCCACGATACTTTGGAGTTATAGACTTACGTTCACAGCTTGCAGGATACTTTGGAGTTACAGACTTACGTTCATCGATAAGTGCCCAGCCTTCCAGGATACTTTGGAGTTATAGACTTACGTTCACAGATAAGTGTCCAACCTTTCAGTATACGTTGGAGTTATAGACTTACGTTCACAGGTACGTGTTCAGCCTTCCAGGATACTTTGGAGTTATAGACTTACGTTCACAGATAAGTGTCCAACCTTCCAGGATACTTTGGAGTTATAGACTTACGTTCACAGGTAGGTGTCCAGCCTTCCAGGATACTTTGGAGTTATAGACTTACGTTCACAGGTAGGTGTCCAGCCTTCCACAATACTTTGGAGTTATAGACTTACGTTAACAGATCAGTGTCCAGCCTTCCAGGATATTTCGGAGTTATAGACTTACGTTCTCAGATATGTATTCAATCTTCCAGGATACTTTGGAGTTATAGACTTACGTTCACAGGTAGGTGTCCAGCCTTCCAGGATACTTTGGAGTTATATAGTTACGTTCACAGATAAGTGTCCAGCCTTCCAGGATCCTTTGGAGTTATAGACTTACGTTCCCAGGTAGGTGTCCAACCTTCCAGGATACTTTGGAGTTACAAACTTACGTTCACAGATAAGTGTCCAACTTTCCAGGATACTTTGGAGTTACAGACTTACGTTCACAGATAAGTGTCCAACCTTCCAGGATACTTTGGAGTTACAGACTTACGTTCTCAGATAAGTGTCCAACCTTCCAGGATACTTTGGAGTTATAGACTTACGTTCACAGATAAGTGTCCAGCCTTCCAGGATACTTTGGAGTTATAGACTTACGTTCACAGGTAAGTATCCAACCTTCCAGGATTCTTTGGAGTTACAGACTTACGTTCACAGATAAGTGCCCAGCCTTCCAGGATACTTTGGAGTTACAGACTTACGTTCACAGGTAGGTGTCCAACCTTCCAGGATACTTTGGAGTTACTACGTTCACAGATAAGTGTCCAACTTCCAGGATACTTTGTTACAGACTTACAGATAAGTGTCCAACCTTCCAGGATACTTTGGAGTTACAGACTTACGTTCACAGATAAGTGTCCAATCTTCCGGGATAATTTGGAGTTACAGACTTACGTTCACATATAATTGTTCAACCTTGCAGGGTACTTTGGAGTTACAGACTTACGTTCACAGATAAATGTCCAACCTTCCAGGATACTTTAGAGTTACAGACTTACGTTCACAGATAAGTGCCCAGCCTTCAAGGATACTTTGGAGTTACAGACTTACATTAACAGATAAGTGTCCAGACTTCCAGGATACTTTGGAGTTTTACACTTACGTTCACAGATAAGTGTCCAACCTTCCAGTATACTTTGGAGTTATAGACTTACGTTCACAGGTACGGATGTTACAGCTTACGTTCCAGATAATTGTTCAACCTTCCAGGATACTTTGGAGTTATAGACTTACGTTCACCGATAAGTGCCCAGCCTTCCAGGATACTTTGGAGTTACAGACTTACATTAACAGATAAGTGTCCAGACTTCCAGGATACTTTGGAGTTATAGACTTATGTTCTCAGATAAGTGTCCAACCTTCCAGGATACTTTGGAGTTATAGACTTATGTTCACAGATAAGTGTCCAACCTTCCAGGATACTTTGGAGTTACAGACTGATGTTCACAGATAAGTGTCCAACCTTCCAGGATACTTTGGAGTTACAGACTTACGTTCACAGATAAGTGTCCAACCTTCCAGGATACTTTGGAGTTATAGACTTACGTTCACAGGTAGGTGTCCAGCCTTCCAGGATACTTTGGAGTTACAGACTTACGTTCACAGATAAGTGTCCAACCTTCCAGGATACTTTGGAGTTACAGACTTACGTTAACAGATAAGTGTCCAACCTTCCACGATACTTTGGAGTTATAGACTTACGTTCACAGATAGGTGCCCAGCCTTCCAGGATACTTTCCAGTTACAGACTTACGTTCACAGATAAGTGCCCAGCCTTCCAGGATTCTTTGGAGTTACAAACTTACGTTCACAGATAAGTACCCAGTCTTCAAGGATACTTTGGACTTACAGACTTATGTTCTCAGATAAGTGTCCAACCTTCCAGGATACTTTGGAGTTATAGACTTACGTTCACAGGTAGGTGTCCAACCTTCCAGGATACTTTGGAGTTACAGACTTACGTTCACAGATAATTGTTCACCCTTGCAGGATACTTTGGAGTTACAGACTTACGTTCATCGATAAGTGCCCAGCCTTCCAGGATACTTTGGAGTTACAGACTTACGTTCTGAGATATGTGTCCAACCTTCCAGGATACTTTGGAGTTATAGAGTTACGTTAACAGGTAGGTGTCCAGCCTTCCAGGATACTTTGGAGTTACAGACTTACGTTCTCATATAAGTGTGCAACCTTCCAAGATACTTTGGAGTTATAGACTTACGCTCAGAGGTAGGTGTCCAGCCTTCCAGGATACTTTGGAGTTACAGACTTACGGTCTCAGATAATTGTCCAACCTTCCAGGATACTTTGGAGTTATAGACTTATGTTCACAGATAAGTGTCCAACCTTCCAGGATACTTTGGAGTTATAGACTTACGTTCACAGGTAGGTGTCCAGCCTTCCAGGATACTTTGGAGTTACAGACTTACGTTCACAGATAAGTGCCCAGCCTTCCAGTATACTTTTGAGTTTCAGACTTACGTTCTCAGAAAAGTGTCCAACCTTCCAGGATACTTTCGGAGTTATAGACTTACGTTCACAGGTAGGTGTACAACCTTCCAGGATACTTTGGAGTTACAGACTTACGTTAACAGGTAGGTGTCCAGCCTTCCAGGATACTTTGGAGTTATAGACTTACGTTCACAGATAAGTTTCCAGGATACTTTGGAGTTATAGACTTACGTTCACAGATAGTGTCCAACCTTCCAGGATACTTTGGAGTTATAGACTTACGTTCACAGATAAGTGTCCAGCCTTCCAGGATACTTTGGAGTTATAGACTTACGTTCACAGATAAGTGTCCAACCTTCCAGGATACTTTGGAGTTATAGACTTACGTTCACAGATAAGTGTCCAACCTTCCAGGATACTTTGGAGTTACAGACTTACGTTCACAGATAAGTGTCCAACCTTCCAGGATACTTTGGAGTTATAGACTTACGTTCAGAGGTTGTTGTCCAGCCTTCCAGGATACTTTGGAGTTACAGACCTACGTTAACAGATAATTGTCCAACCTTCCACGATACTTTGGAGTTATAGACTTACGTTAACAGATAAGTGTCCAGCCTTCCAGGATACTTTGGAGTTACAGACTTACGTTAACAGACCTTCCAGGATACTTTGGAGTTACAGACTTACGTTCACAGATAAGTGTCCAACCTTCCAGGATACTTTGGAGTTATAGACTTACGTTCACAGGTAGGTGTCCAACCTTCCAGGATACTTTGGAGTTACAGACTTACGTTCACAGATAAGTGTCCAACCTTCCAGGATACTTTGGAGTTACAGACTTACGTTCACAGGTAGGTGTCCAACCTTCCAGGATACTTTGGAATTACAGACTTACGTTCACAGATAAGTGTCCAACTTTCCAGGATACTTTGGAGTTACAGACTTACGTTCACAGATAATTGTCCAACCCTCTAGGATACTTTGGAGTTATAGACTTACGTTCACAGGTAGGTGTCCAGCCTTCCAGGATACTTTGGAGTTACAGACTTACGTTCGTAGATAAGTGTCCAACCCTCCAAGATACTTTGGAGTTACAGACTTACGTTCTCAGATAATTGTCCAACCTTCCAGGATACTTTGAAGTTACAGACTTACGTTCACAGATAAGTGTCCAGCCTTCCAGGATACTTTGGAGTTATAGACTTACGTTCACAGATAAGTGTCCAACCTTCCAGTATACGTTGGAGTTATAGACTTACGTTCACAGGTACGTGTTCAGCCTTCCAGGATACTTTGGAGTTACAGACTTACATAACAGATAAGTGTCCAACCTTCCACAATACTTTGGAGT
>NW_026783115.1:0-90136 GCF_031769215.1 Ylistrum balloti | reverse complement strand
TCAGATCCAAAAATTGATTCAAAAATACTAATAACTGTTCAAAAAATCAGGTGATTCTAGCATTTTACCAGAATTTAAGCAGGTCAATCTTAAGACTAATATCAGCTTGATCTGATGAGCTCTGTGAGTTGATGACAGTTGAAGGAGCATTGAGTTATTTACCTTGACGTTTCTTATTCTATCATACTCATTAATGATTGGCTCCTACTTAAAGTCAAGAACAAATTAAATGGTTATATGTTAACTGTTGATAAATGTTTCAGGGTCGGACAATGAGACTGGTGCAGATGTGGCATCATTACTGAAGGAAGCCCTAGGTCGAGGAAAGGTTTGATGACAGTTGTCTATAGGCAGTAGATAATTGTAGTATTGTTGGACATGCAAGTGACACATGGTCAAGGAATGTGGATGTTTGGTAGTGCTGTTGTGTATACCACTTACTTCAAATCAACTGCAGTGAATGTTTTGAAGTGTACAACCTGTGCAATGAGTACATATGTGCATTCAACCTAACTTAGGTACCTATTTCAGTGTGAGGTGTTTCCAGTTATTAGGCAATGAACACCATCAGTGTTGTAATACAAGGTGCATGTAGTTGACATTGTCTAGGAAGTGTAAGATCTCGCGATTAAAACCTGGCGCATACACTTACACAGTGCTAGTTTGCTAGTTTGGACCAGTGCCAACATACTTAGAGAACAGATTCATCTTTGTGTCCTTACTCAGGGAAGATAAACTTTCTAATTGAGTCTGATGAATGATCTTAAATTAATGAATGATCTTAAACGGAGGCTGATGGATGATCTGAGAATGAGACGAAAGGATGATTAGAGACCAAGGCTGATAGATATCAGGGACCAAGACTGATGGATGACTTCAGACCAAGACTGATGGAGGGTTTGAGACCATGGTTAATGAATTATTTTAGACTGAGGCTGATAAAGATCTGGGACCGAGACTGATGGATGACTTCAGACCAAGACTGATGGAGGGTTTGAGACCGTGGTTAATGAATTATTTTAGACTGAGGCTGATAAAGATCTGGGACCGAGACTGATGAATGACTCCAGACCGAGGCTGATGCAGGGTTTGAAAGCGTGGTTAATTAATTATTTTAGACTGAGGCTGATAAAGATCTGGGACCGAGACTGATGAATGACTCCAGACCGAGGCTGATGTAGGGTTTGAGACCATGGTTAATGAATTATTTTAGACTGAGGCTGATTAATGTTAGCAAAACTGAGGCTGATGGATGATCTGAAATCTGGGCAGACAGATGCCAATGTGGGATTCAAGACAAAAGCTGATGACGGATGCTGATGAAGGATTCCTTTCCAAGGATGATGAATAATCTTAGGATTAATTTGCTGAGCAGTTTGAATGTTATGAACAACATGAAATCTAGATGGCTGAGGAATGATACTAGACTGAGTCTGATTAGAGAATGGAAACAAAGGATGATTCAATATCTTAAAGAGTCTGATTATAATGCCAAAGGAAATAACATGTCTCTATGATAAAGAATTGGATACCATTTTATGTGATTGGATGTGTTAAGAGCTTTCGCCATCAGGAAATTTTTCTCAGTCTCAGGGTTCTTCATGTATGTGATCTGGACTGTAGTGAAAGGTCAGCTAAGGTCAGCAAAGCCTTTCAAATGTATATACGAATCGAAATGGTCACGTGTTAAGCTCTGCTAAATTATTGTGAAGGATGAATAAATTACATTTTTGAATGAGCTTGGTATGTTCAGTTGCATATTCAAGATGCAAAAGAATATAGAAGTAACTTATCTGCTACAGGAATTGGCCAATCAAATTGAAGCTTTTTCTTTTCGATTAAATGATCGGTAGCAATCATTACAAGAAAACCTTTGATAACCAAATCTACAAATTGAATAATAACCATTCTAGATTCTCTATGTATAGTATGTTCAAAGTCAACATTAAGTTTAATCAAAGATCTGGTTTTTTTTAGTATTGATTCGAAGAATATGATATATAGTGCTACGTTATGAACAATTACTTCTCTGTGTGTTAATATAGACCCACAGATATTTATTGATGGGCGTACAGTTTGTCAGAGATGAAATATGACTAGTATTTTGTGGGCTGTTTCTCTTGCCAGTATTTTCCTACCATTTTGTTCAAGATGTTTTCCATTCCCAATGAATTTAGTACATTGTAATTGTTTTCCCTGGTTTAACAAAGAAAATTCCCTGCAATCGTAGATGTGAGTTCTTCTATTATAAGAAACATTCATTCTGACGTTTTCTAGAGATATGATATTAATGTTGCAGAAACGGTAGAGAAGAGGTGTGATATGCATTGAATATATAAATTGTTGTTAACTTTAAAAGAGGCTATTTCAGAAACTGCTCAAGATTGATAGGAAACAATGGCATAGCCATAGTACCATCTACTTTTTTCATAGTTTTTCCATATTTATTCAGTAATTTGAAAAAAAATTCTGTTAATACATTTGTATATCATTAAAGTGGTTTCCATGACATTTTTTGCTCACATCCAAGAAAATATTGTTGAATAAATAGACATTTAAAACAAGCACTTATCAATACAAGGGAAAAAGGTTAATCACTGCTAAATTTTTTTTTTTTTTTTTTTTTTTTTTTTTTTTTTTTTTTTTTTTTTTTTTTTTTTTTTTTTTTTTTTTTTTTTTTTTTTTTTTTTTTTTTTTTTTTTTTAAGTAGAGGGGAGGGGGTTAACAAAATTGAGACAAGAGAGTATAATACAGGAAAAATCTTATTTCAGTGGTAAGTGTTGGATAAATATCTGACAAAGATGGGATTTTAAAGAAAATATTGTACATATTATGTATAGCTGTCTTCATATCTCATGTGTACCATTCCTTTTTCTTGTAATTTTGAAACCTGTTAAAATCACTGTTTTTTTAGTTTAGTCTGTGTTTTGTAATGTTTCCTCACACAAACCTGATACAAAATGCAGTACGAAAAATATCACACAAAAATGATGTTGAAAATAACTTTGGATTTTCAACACAATGGAGGGAACATTTTGAGTAAATGATACACTTGTCTTTTCAATTGATTTAAATTTTACTTCTTGGTCTCGGTCTTCAGTAAATTATTGAAACTCTAATGAAAGAAATCGCGAAATATTTTCTTCAGGTTGGTAGATCAGAAATTCATATGTGCCATTTCGATGTTTACAATGTTACCAATTTCAGAAAAATGACAATTGTGAAAATGTAAAAGTGAATCTTGTGGTTTTTTCATGTAAGTCTCAAAAACTAAGAGAATTAAAAAAAAAATGAAATGAAATAATGCTGTATTAGGATATAAATGATTTCTGTTAGTTCACACATGTCATTATCCGATAGATTTGTATAAATGTCATAATGAACGATAAAGATTTATTTTGGATGGTCAAAGATGTGAGATAAGGTGCATGAACAATGTAGCAAAGCATTGTTATTTGAGATCCCTGTAATGTGTGAGAATGACAGAATACAATTTTTTTGTTTGAGATTGTGTGAAAATGACATCATGATGTTGCGGTATATGTGGGAGATGTGAGTTAGAAATGGGATCTCTAGATCATTGTTTTACATGTATATTTATATTGTATGTAACTGACCACAGTGCAGTGAATAAATTGTTTCATGTAAAACTTGTGGGTGTAATTTGTTTTATACTATTTCCAGCCTTCGAAAATATGAGGTTTAAATTAATTTGTAAAATATGTAATATGCACCAAAGGTATATTCAGAATCTTTCATTTCTCATAAAAAAATTACTGGGTTTGAGAAAACAACATACATGATGTACCTTATCCATGTATATATTGTTTGTATAAAGTAGTAAGTTACAGTTAAATGTTTTATTATACAGGACAGTAAAAATATCAATTACCTATAATAATTGGTCCTAGAATAAAAAATGAAAATATTCTCTTTTCCACACAGTCACCATAGATTTTGATTAAACTCAGGCCTGTGGAAGGGCATATATTAGTTAGGATAGATTTATTACCAAGGTATTAAAAAGTCAGTAGTACAGAAGGGACTGATGAACTATTTTCTATGGTTAATTAATATGGAACAAGGAGACCAATCATTTTGCTCTTATCTACATTTCATGCTTCACTTCTCATCATCACTCACTCGCAATACTTTGACAGTTAAAGAAGTTTTCATTGTTCCTATTGTTAATTTATGATAATTGAACCATGATTTGTTTAGTTGCTGATGTGGTACCATGCAGTTGCCTTTGGTCTATACTGGTGTGTGTGTGTCTTATCATAATCAGTATTTAGATAAACTTTATTTAGTTTACAGCGGTTGTGAAACAGGTTTTTCCAACTTACATGAATCACTCCTGTTGGTGTGGATGGAAGCGTGTGAGGGATCTTACTGTGGGAGGAAACCGGAGTATCTGGGGAAAACACAAGTATTTTTTATGGTCCATAGTGGTGCACGTCCAATTTTGGGGCCTCACTGGCACAGTAGATAGAGATTTTATCAAAGTAACCTCAGGTGAAATTTACAACACCTCAAGTGAAAATGCAAAGTGTGTGATCCCATGCTCCCTGCATGTTGTAGTTTGTGTTATTATGGAAGCTGAGAAACTGACTGGTCTGTGGTGACGTGGACAAGAAACTTTACCCTAATTGCTCAGAATGGCATGTGATTGGTGTCAGCTATATTGTTCAATGGTGTTACTGTTCACAGGGTGATTAACCCAGCAAGCAAAATCAATTTGCAGAATGAAAATTGAAAAAAAAAAAAAAAATGGCTGACAGGCAGCCATATTGCAATGGAATTAACTTTATTATTACTATTTCTTAAGAATTACTTGATGAATTTTAGTTGTAGACTCCTCTCAAACCCTAGTTATGTATGTTTGATTTTTGAAGTGATGTAAAAAACGAATGAATGAATAATTTTCAAAAGACCATAAAAGGTTCAAATTAGGCTAAGCTATCTCTGATTGCTTTCTGATTTTAGCATGGTTGTATTCTAACTCATTTATAGATAACCTCTGCATTTTAGCCTCATGTTGACATTTTTACAGACAAAATCTTTCACTCATTATTAATTCATGACAAGGATCAAGAAGTAAATGTCAAGTAAAAGGTCAGCCATACACCGTAAAATCTTTAAAAACCAACATTGCAAAATCTGTTTGGAGAGAGTAATAAACAAGAGGTGCTAGGGCCTAATGTTATCTAACAAAAGTTGTCATTTTGTTGTGACAAGAAAAATACACTTGCATCAAAATACACTATACTAGTGATGCAGGTAAGGATGATGCTTTTACAAAAGTACATTACATTCCATGTTTTCTTCAGATGGAAATTGTCAAAAACAACATTAATGATTACAAAACGACTAATACATGTATTCGATTGGTACAATTGAGAAAACTAGCTGTCACCTTTCAGCTAATTTGACCTTGTTTGGATTGCACACTCCCCACTATCAGAAAAACAAAATGACTGGTAGGCAACCATCTTGGATTTTGCTAAGTAAAGTTTGTTATTGTTTTTTCTTGAGCAGTACTCGATGGATCTCTTCTCAGCTTTCATATGTACGTTTCCCTTTGTCTGTTGTTTTGTATCCATTTGATTTTGGGACTGTTCAGAAAAACAAAACAGCTGACTAGAGGCGACCTGGTATTTTCACTTTGAAATAATGTTATCAATAATTCTAGAGAATTAATACATATATCTTTCTCAAATTTAAAGTGTTGGGGTACCTTGGTCACTACCTGCTTCCGTTTGATTTTGGGTCTGATCAGAAAAACAAAATGGCCGACAGACGGCCATCTTGGATTTTGACTTTGAAAGTTTGTAATTGCTGTTTCTTGATAAAAACAACATAGATCTTTATCAAATTTCACGAATAGGTTCCTCTTGGTCTCTAGTTTTGCCTGTTTGATTTTTGGACTGATCCAAAAATAAAATGGCCGATGGGCAGCCATCTTTGATTTCGTCAAGTAAAGCTTGTTATCCCTATTTCTTAAGAAGTACTGAATGGATCTTTCACAAATTCCATACGTAGGTTTCTCTGTGCGCCTTGTTGTGTCCATTTGATTTTGGGTCTGATAAGAGAAAAAAAAAAAAAAAAACTGGCCAACTGGCGGCCATCTTGGATTTGACAGGTAAAGGTTATTATCGCTATTTCTGCAAAAGGAATGTTCAAATCTTATCATTAAGAGCAAAAAGAGAGAAGAGAAAAGAGAGAAAAGATCCAACATTCAAAGATCAAACAATGGTGGGCGCCAAGATCCCTCCTAGGTCTCTTGTTCTGTGGGGTTGGGGTCTGAGTCATCAACATGGTGTTATCCTTATCAGTCTGTCGTCCAACAAATTTGGCTCATATTTACCTTTTACCCCCGTATAATATAGCGACATCAAGGTCTACTCAAGATTAAAGGGTCAAAGTTCACAATTAAAACCTTCAAATCCATCATTACTGAGCTGAGAATCCATGTCTTACAGACATATATCATTTCTATATTATCAATCTTGGATATGAATATTATTTATTTGATTGTATTAAAGAACAAGAGGCCCAAGGGGCCTGCATTGCTGATCTGGATGATGAAGCAATTTAGTCATTTAACAAAAAATTCAAATATGACATAATTTCTGAAATAATATCCTTGTCAGACAAAACGTGGACAATATCTTTGTACAGGCAAGGATCCGCCATTTATGCAATACTGATTCCTCTTCACCCAAGAATGCTTCATACCAAATTTTGACAATATCAATTCATTCCTACAGAAGGAGTAGTATTTGAACAACATTACTCCATTTTCCCTATTTGGCCCCGCCCTCCCTCTCCAGTGGCCCAGGTTCTAATGTTCACCAAAGAATGCTTCATATTTTTAAGAACTTGTAAAATTCCTTTTGGGGGGCTCCGCCTCTCAGGCCCCTTGAACCAATTGTGTTTCTCTTCCTCCAAGGATGCTTCTGGCCAAATTTAGTTTAAATGTGTTCATTTGTTCTTGACAAGTAGCGATTTTTAGTTAAAAAACAAACATACAAAATGGAGCACCTGACACCAATTTGAGAACACATTATTTATTGTTTTTGTTGTGATCATTCTTTATTTAGGCAATATACTTACCTTTTAATTACCTGAACTTCTTTTCCTACTCTGGAATATGGTGTTAGTGTTCTTGTTTGATTTATAACTTACACAACGTGACATCGCCAATAAAACATATAACTCAGATTCTGTTCCTCTGGTATTTTATTCATCCTTCATAATACAAATACACACGAAATACACAGGTAATTTACAGATAATACACTGGCAATACACAGGTAATATACAGATAATTCACAGGTAACACACAGGTAATATATAGACAATACACAGGCAATACACATGTAATATACAGATAATACACAGGCAATACACAGGTAATATACAGATAATACACAGGTAATATACAGATGGTACACAGGTAATTCACAGATGATGCACAGGTAATACACTGGTAATATACAGATAATACAAAGGTAATACACTAGTAATATACAGATAATACACAGGTAATACACTGGTAATATACAGATAATACACAGGTAATACACTGGTAATATACAGGCAATACACAGGTAATTCACAGATAATACACAGGTAATACACAGGTTATATACAGACAATACACAGGTAATATACAGATAATATACAAATAATACACAGGTAATATACAGATAATAAGTCAATCACAAATGATGTCCAACCTATTACAATGTGTACGTCAGATGACATGGATGCCATCCTGCAGTGTATTTTTTTATCCTTAATAACACAAGTACACAAACAATACACAAATAATACACGGGTTTAACACAGATAATACACTGGTAATATACAGATAATACACTGGTAATATACAGATAATACACTGGTAATATACAGATAATACACTGGTAATATACAGATAATCCACAGATAATCCACAGGTAATATCCAATGCTTGATACGAATATCAAATTATGTTGATGTGTTAAATATCATCTCCGACGTTACATCATGGCCTAATCTAGTAAATATTTAATGTCAGGCACACACACTCACTTATATGTATATAGATCATGTATATATCATGATTACCACCTGGATATCTATACATCACCTTTATTTTATACCGATATCGTCGTTGAAGTTTTTCAGTGATATTCCATTTACGATAAATGGGGCTATTTTCATATTATAAATGTAATTCCAACATCCATTTCCTTTTATACCTTATTTATCTTATATTATCGTTTGACTTTCCTGAGCAATATTACATGTATGATAAAAAAAAGTTTTATTGTAATAAAAAGAGGCCCACTGGGCTAGCGTAGCTCACATTGCATTTTATACTTACATAAACATATTTCATATTGGTGACGTTGATTCCGAGAACCTATCAGCTGATTATCATAATACTATGCATTTTGGTTAGTCAGATGGCTGGTTAAAAATTTTTAAAAAATTGATCCCTTGGACCTAGAATATGGTTCAAGGTCATTTCTTTCTGCAGACGTTTTCAGGCCTCATCATCCTAGGAATCTTCCGGACATGTTTAAATAGTTGGCACCGGAAGGACAGACGATGGACGCAGCACCACGGTATACGCTCATCCGAATTTTTGGAGATGTGACCTAATGATACTAAATATGTACGTGTTGTGTATTTCGAACATTACTCCTTCATGCTAATCGTTTATTAGATATATATATTTTTTCTAATTAAAAAAAATATGTTATTATAGAATCAATCATTGTTTACAGCACAGTAATTATAGTTAACAATATCTACAACACAGTTACTATATAATTACATTATTTACAGCACAGTTACAGTAGCACTGTAATTATATGTTTCATTATCTACGGTAAAATAATTATAGAATGTTTCACTATCTTCGGCAAAATAATTATAGAATGTTTCATTATCTACAGCACAGTAATTATAGAACATTACATTATCTACAGCACGGTAATTATAGATAATACATTATCTACAGCACGGTAATTATAGATAATACATTATCTACAGCACGGTAATTATAGATAATACATTATCTACAGCACGGTAATTATAGATAATACATTATCCCAAACAATTAAATTATATAAGAATACCTATCTACAGCACATACAATTATTACAGAATTAAAAATACCTATGACACGGGTTTTTTTAGTTATTGTACAATGATATATTATTAACAGTAATTATAGAAGTATACCTTATCTACAACACAACACAATCTTTATAGAATTATACATTATCTTGTGTACAAGACAAGCAGAATCATTAATCACTTTTCGTTATTCTTAATAAAAGTAAAATATATTATGTTCTTGTATGATTTAATATCTAATTAATATAAAAATAATAACACAAGATTATATTTTAAGAAATAACCGAATACT
Source organism: Ylistrum balloti (assembly GCF_031769215.1). NCBI lineage: Eukaryota > Metazoa > Mollusca > Bivalvia > Pectinida > Pectinidae > Ylistrum > Ylistrum balloti. The sequence continues at coordinate 80,709 of NW_026783115.1, read as the reverse complement.
ACATTATCTATGTGTACTTTACAGTAATTTTACACCTATAATGCACTATTTCATTATTGATAGAACTATATTCGATATACAGCACAAATTATTTACAATGTCTCCTGTTCCATAGATTAAAAAGATTTAATCCTACGCTTTGTTACATGGTTAGCATACTTCTATTAGTGAAACAACGCATGGCTAAACATCTACATGTGTATATAAGGGTCGTCTTTCCCGTCATATTGAGTAAAATCGTAAGAAGCCATTTTCCTTTTCTTTTTGTACTTTTTTGAGTGAGAACGTTTGGTAGGCGTCACTGGTGGGAGGGTCAGGGGTGTAGCTGTATTCTCTGTCTGGGGAAGTGTAGCAGCGTTAATGAAGAACGTATCCACAGCGATGTGATAATTCTCTCCTGTAGTCCGACTAAAGTCCGATTCATTGTTCTTTTCCTGCAAACATTCCAATTTTTGGTGTTTTCATGCTGTCAGTGTGTTATAAAGTGGTGATACTGCTCATGAATAAGATAGCAGTGTTCGTATATTTTGACAGAGAAATCTTTAACACCATAATGACATGTGGCAGAAGCTTTGAAAATATTTTTAAAAAATGGTGGGTCACGTTTTATATTAGTAGTACAGGGCCAATGAAAAGAAAGAAAGAAACACACGAACATGTCATTTAGGATGGAGAATATAAATGACGGAGATAATTGAAGAGTGAGCATAGAGAATAAGCCAGGGTGATCAGGGAAGAGTAGGCATAATAAGCTTCACTGACGACAACCTCCATATCAAGTTTGATTAATCGAAGTAATATTATTCTCCAAATAATTTGCTGGCTGACCACTTAACCATAAATATGTTTACATTGTAGGTGTAATTATCAGTCTTATTATACATGTAATAGGACTGGTCTGTTGTCGTTAGCATCATTTTCCTTATCATAAATGCACTTAACTGTATATCTAAACCAGTTACAAATAAGCGCAGTGAGACATAGTATGTAAATGCTTCATTCGACCAAACCGCGACAAAAATGAAAAAAAATTCTACTGCGGAAGTAATAACGTTTTAGGAACCTGGAGTAAAAAATAGGTTCTCAGAGTCTTTGAACACCCTACCTCATTTTCCTGAACATTCACAATTAATTTCTGGTATTTTGTTTGGTATGCTAATTTTCAATATCTGAGCCAGGACAATCGTAAGAAATGATATTTAAATAAACATGCTGTGAACAAACATATTAAAATCAAAGGGACGGAGTGGGGGAGAGGGTCATCCTTACTAGTTTTCCAGTTCTATCAAATTTTATTTACCCTTCTGCTGTGTTTGCCAGGCTTCCGTTTCTTCTTTCGTTTCTTTTTAGCTATGGTAGTGTTTGGGTCGGTCACCATTTCTATCTGATAACAGCTGGTATCGCTACCGCCATCACCATCGATACTGTCCTGGACGACCGGAAGTGGCCCGGACTTCATATATTCTTCATAACGAAGAGGTGCTGGATACACAAGTTTCTCGGTCGTTCGCGGTGAACTCACAACTGCAACCACTGTCTCCTACAGTTCGAAAAAGGATAATGGATTAGTTCATCGTTCTAAATCTTCCTAAAGTGATCAAAAATCAATTTGGTACAAAACCTTAAAGATCAATTAAAACTTTCGTGTAAACTAGTGCATTCGTTGGTGACATACAAAAACTGGTTTCGAAAAAATCTTGAAATGTAGAGGATATTTTTTGGACCAAACAGATTACAAATTATCTAAACCCTAAGGAGTATAATATTATCATGGTTACAATGTGGAATGATCTACTTAGTGGTGTTGGACAATTTGTTCATTCGATTAACTTTAGAACAGAATTAATACGATTTCGATCTCAAAGCAATGCTAATTTAATGAGTTGGCTTCATCTTTTTGCTGCTATTTGAAATCACTTACAACATAAATAGGCTACAAATGCGTCACTTGAGCTACAGATAACAGTGCCAGCTTTTTTGAGTTTACATAAATATGACCTACTATGATCGGTAAACATGCAAGTCTTCTTACCTTTTTCTTCTTTTTACAGCATAGACAAATAATAATAATTATGATGACCAAAAGTACAAGTATTCCGACAGCAATGCCGAAGGCTGCAGCAGCAGGGAAGCCATCTGATATAAACACATGGATTCAAGTTTTACATGTACATACATGTAGTTTAACTCTTAAAAGTTTTATTTCATATTATAATGTACTTTAAAATGGCATTTAAAATGTCACAAATGCTAAAAATCTCACTAGAGAGTTGGTTACACGTATTTCTGATCTAGTATTTGAGTTTTTATTGAAAATTTGTACTTTCCTGTTTGACATAAGTGATATACTTATTCTAGTCTCCATCTTGTGTTAACATTACCATGGTGTTGTGCCTAATATACTTTTTGTCCTCGGCATCAGATAATGCTTCCTTGGTGTTTTGCTTACTCTTGTCTTCAGCTTGAGAGAATGTTCCCTTAGTGTTATGCCTACCCTTGTCTTCAGCTTGAGAGAATGTTCCCTTAGTGTTATGCCTACCCTTGTCTTCAGCTTGAGAGAATGTTCCCTTAGTGTTATGTCTGTCCTTGTCATCAGTTTGAGAGAATGTTCCTTTGGTTATGCCTACCCTTGTCTTCAGTTTGAGAGAATGTTCCTTTGGTTATGCCTACCCTTGTCTTCAGCTTTAGGGAATGTTCCCTTAGTGTTATGCCTACCCTTGTCTTCAGCTTTAGGGAATGTTACCTTAGTGTTATGCCTACCCTTGTCTTCAGCTTTAGGGAATGTTCCCTTAGTGTTATGCCTACCCTTGTCTTCAGCTTGAGAGAATGTTCCCTTAGTGTTATGCCTACCCTTGTCTTCAGCTTGAGAGAATGTTCCCTTAGTGTTATGCCTACCCTTGTCTTCAGCTTGAGAGAATGTTCCCTTAGTGTTATGTCTGTCCTTGTCTTCAGCTTGAGAGAATGTTCCCTTAGTGTTATGCCTACCCTTGTCTTCAGCTTGAGAGAATGTTCCCTTAGTGTTATGCCTACCCTTGTCTTCAGCTTGAGAGAATGTTCCCTTAGTGTTATGTCTGTCCTTGTCTTCAGCTTGAGAGAATGTTCCCTTAGTGTTATGCCTACCCTTGTCTTCAGCTTGAGAGAATGTTCCCTTAGTGTTATGCCTATCCTTGTCTTCAGCTTGAGAGAATGTTCCTTTGGTAATGCCTACCCTTGTCTTCAGCTTGAGAGAATGTTCCCTTAGTGTTATGTCTGTCCTTGTCTTCAGCTTGAGAGAATGTTCCCTTAGTGTTATGCCTACCCTTGTCTTCAGCTTGAGAGAATGTTCCCTTAGTGTTATGTCTGTCCTTGTCTTCAGCTTGAGAGAATGTTCTCTTAGTGTTATGCCTACCCTTGTCTTCAGCTTGAGAGAATGTTCCCTTAGTGTTATGCCTGTCCTTGTCTTCAGTTTGAGAGAATGTTCTCTTAGTGTTATGCCTACCCTTGTCTTCAGCTTGAGAGAATGTTCCCTTAGTGTTATGCCTATCCTTGTCTTCAGCTTTAGGGAATGTTCTCTTAGTGTTATGCCTACCCTTGTCTTCAGCGTCTGTCCTTGTCTTCAGCTTGAGAGAATGTTCCCTTAGTGTTATGCCTACTGTCCTTGTCTTCAGCTTGAGAGAATGTTCTCTTAGTGTTATGCCTACCCTTGTCTTCAGCTTGAGAGAATGTTCCCTTAGTGTTGTGTCTGTCCTTGTCTTCAGCTTGAGAGAATGTTCCCTTAGTGTTATGTCTGTCCTTGTCTTCAGCTTGAGAGAATGTTCCCTTAGTGTTATGTCTGTCCTTGTCATCAGCTTGAGAGAATGTTCCCTTAGTGTTTTGTCTGTCCTTGTCATCAGCTTGAGAGAATGTTCCCTTAGTGTTATGTCTGTCCTTGTCTTCAGTTTGAGAGCATGATCTCTTAGTGTTATGTCTGTCCTTGTCTTCCGTTTGAGAGAATGTTCCCTTAGTGTTATGCCTACCCTTGTCTTCAGCTTGAGAGAATGTTCCCTTAGTGTTATGCCTACCCTTGTCTTCAGCTTGAGAGAATGTTCCCTTAGTGTTATGCCTACCCTTGTCTTCAGCGTCTGTCCTTGTCTTCCGTTTGAGAGAATGTTCCCTTAGTGTTATGCCTACCCTTGTCTTCAGCTTGAGAGAATGTTCCCTTGGGTGTTATGTCTTCAATTGTCTTCAGCTTGAGAGAATGTTCCCTTAGTGTTATGTCTGTCCTTGTCTTCAGCTTGAGAGAATGTTCCCTTAGTGTTATGTCTGTCCTTGTCTTCAGCTTGAGAGAATGTTCCCTTAGTGTTATGTCTGTCCTTGTCATCAGTTTGAGAGAATGTTCCCTTAGTGTTATGCCTATCCTTGTCTTCAGCTTGAGAGAATGTTCCCTTAGTGATATAAATACACTTGAACATAGCTAGTGAAGACTTTACCTTAATGATATTATTGTCTTTGGTTTGTACGAAGGTTTTACAATGAAATACTTACTGCTGTCTCCTGCCTGCGAGTTGCCTTTGAATGGAGTCGGTAGGGGCTGGGCGCTGGGATGCGAAGTAGATCGTGTAACGATGGGCGTGGAAACTGTAGTGGCCTTAGCTGCAATGACACATATATACAATATTGATAAACTGGAAATCACAACGTGATTTTGGAAATGAAATGGCAGAATCGGTTCGTAGCAGTCTACGAAACATATTGCCGATGTAGTCGTGTCCCATCGATTTTCGATTTTTACTATTTTTTTCTCTTCCTTTTCATGTTTCCCATTCATCATTTGAGTAATGCCTTAAACAAAATATGAAAAGATATTTGCACAAAATATATGTATTATAAACTAAATCCATATAAGATCAAAAGGGAAAACAGAATTTTAATTCAAACACAAGTTTAATTAAGTTATGACAGAATTAGAACAATGGACAGATTTACAGGGTGACTCATGGACGAGTACAAGGAGAAGGAGAGCGTATGCAATTTCTTTGTCAACCTAAATAATGTCACGTTGTCAAGGACAAGGTAAATATCAACTGTAATACTTTAATTATAATCAACAAATTTGATACCGTATTTTTTAAATAAGTCAAGGATGGGTATTGCCAACATGCCGATTATGCCAATTAAGTAGTTTTGTATCAAAGCTTTTTTACTTACCACTTGTTGGGCTGGTTGTAGAAGTGACAACGGTCGCCGATTTTGATATTTGCACTTGAAAGCTGTAAACAATATCACATTCTGATGGATAGATTTCAGATTTATAAAATCTTTGTAGCATACAAGTGAAAGTCAATTAATTAATTTTCCGATCATCATGTTTAAAACCAAAATTTTCAGATAATGCTGAAGTTATTTTGATTCACATATATCAATCCTTAGCATATAGCCAATCTTGGTCATTCGGACTAAAAGTATTATAGCATCAAAACAATATCGGTCATGTTACAGAATGTGAACTCAAACTTTAAGATGTGCTTTAACAATTAAGATCATGTCAACAGAATCTGAGGTCAATCTTAAAGATGTGCTTAATAATAAAGATTATACCAACGTGTCAACAGAGTCTTCATTCAAAATTTAATGAGCGAACTATGGCAAAATTTAAGCTAATGAAGATTTTTAATGAGACCCTGAAACAATACAAGAACAGCGGGATTTTTCGAAAGAATTTGCGTCTTCTCCTCCATCGACGACACCCGCCACACAAATCTTGGTAAATCCGAGTAAGTTATGCCATGTTCTCAAGGCAGACGGCTAAAAGCTACAGAAACGTATATCTAACAACGAATTATTTTAAACAAATTTTTATCCTCCATTTTCACATCAATTTTACTTGGAAATACTCGATACTTTATTGATGTTGTGAAGCACTTTTATTGATTATGCTAGAAAGTGATGAACATATACCTTAGAGAACTTCCGGTGATGAGATTTGTATTGGTATAGGTGAAATCCCAACAGCTGTCTCTGAGTGTGGAGCCACATGTTCCGGACGATCCGGATTGTGGAATATACACCTTGATGTTCAGCTGCAATGAATGATTAGGTTTTGGGACAGTGATAGCTTAATTTTGATTATTTATAATCGAAATATCATACACTAAATATCAGATGTTTATATTAAATCCGTGTCCATTCAGCCAAATGTCCTTGGATTTTCGCTTTGATCCTTGTTCAATACAAACATGATGGTGTAAAGTAGTAATTTAATAAACATTCAGGTGTGTTATTTACCAGTATACTCCTAATTCAAATTGCCATATTTTCTTAACGGTTTTCAACACCATTTAGTTTATTCTCTATAGAAAAAGATAGGCACATGTTGTTATAAGAATATTTACGAAAACGTACGATGGACTTGAGTTGAGTAGGGTAGACCAGGTTTAGATTCACAGTCCTGCTGGTGATTGGGGAGCTGAGGAACGTGACGTTGTCGCAATTTGTGTCGGGACACGTGTTGGTGTGAATCGGACACAACCTGTATAATTGGAAGGATTAGGTCAGAGAAACATATATATATATATATATACTAACACGAAAAAAAAACCGCCGGGTACACTAAATATACTACAAATGATTTATTGCTTGGCCTAGAATAATGACACTCGGTCAGGTTGATGTGTTGTTCGCGGTCACTAGGTACACGTGTTTAAAATCACACAATACCTGACCTCCGCGCCCCGTGCGAGGCACGTGCTAAAATACAAGAATCCGTGCAGGGGAAGGTCATTGAGTTCGCCAATGGAAATTTTCAGTCTATTTGATACTGTTCAAGTATTCGGACTGATTTTTCAAAGTTTGATTCGAATTAAGCAATATACATCCATGCCACGATTGACGGAAGTCCAGCGGGAACAGGCTATAGGAATGCTTTTGCAGGGTCAGGGCCAACTTCAGGTTTCTGCACATTTTGGTGTGCATATTCGGACAATTCAACGTCTTGTCCAACGTGTGCGAGTGACGGGGAGGGTCATCATCGACCGACCGCGAAATGGACGTCCGCGCGTCATGACGCCACATCAGGATCGGTTTATAAGACTTTCTCACTTACGTAATCGCCACTTCACAGCTACCGAAACTGCAAATAACACTATAGGCAGTCATAACCGCCATATTCATCCGGATACGGTTCGAAACCGATTACGCGTCAATGGCCTAACAGCCCAACGTCCCTATGTTGATCTGCCCCTAACTCCCGCGCGTCGCCAACGCCGATTGGCTTGGTTACAAGCACACTCGCCCAGAAATTTTCCTATGAGGCAATGGAGACGGGTATTCTTCACTGACGAATCCCTGTTCACTCTCTACCGTTCGGACGGGCGACGTCGTGTATATCGACGTCGAGGGGAACGTTACACCGACGCGTGCGTCGCTGAGCGGGATAGGTTTGGCGGTGGTTCAGTATGTGTTTGGGGCGGTATCTCCTATGGGTTTAAATCACCCCTGATCGTGATTGACGGTAATTTAACCGGCGTAAGGTATAGAGACGAAATCCTTCGCCCAGTTGCCGTGCCATGTGTGCAGGCACGGAACCTGATATTCCAGCAAGACAATGCCCGGCCCCATGTCGCTAGAGTTTGTCAGCAATTTCTTGCCAACAATAACGTAATCCCAATCGATTGGCCAGCATTCAGTCCAGATTTGTCACCAATTGAGCATTTGTGGGACGAATTGGATAGGAGAGTTAGGAGACGTCCAAATGCCCCCACTAATCTGGTCCAGCTCACACGTGCCTTGCATGAAGAATGGAATAACATCCCCATTGCAAGGGTTAACACCCTGATGAATTCCGTGCATAGAAGAATCAGGGCTGTGACAGGTGCGCATGGAGGACACACAAGATACTGAAATGTCCGGCCGTGTTGCGCAATACAAGTAGGGTCATCGCTAAAAGGGTGATATTTTTGGCATAATTAGCATTGATAATCGATAGAACCTCCAACAAACGGTTCCAAACAGATGAAATTGTATACAAAAATGAATGAAATAATGTAACATTAAATTATATCATTTAAAAGAATCTTTTTAGGTAACACGGCGTTTCTTTTTCGTTTTAGTATATATATATATATATAAATACTATCTAGTACGAGTTTTGTACAAAAAATAACCCATTGACACATTAAGAATACTTAAATGATCTTTAAATTATCTAATTACAAGGTGACCGCCTATAACTAAACAAGGCGTCACTAAGTTGTTATAACTTGTGCCTAATGCCGGTTGTTTGATGACAATAAAAATATGTTTAGATAAAAATAAACATTCAAAAGAAATAAAAGACCTAGCCCACGATTCCAGTTTCACATACCAAATGTCATAAGCAGTTCGTACTTCCGGTATGCACATGCAAGCCGTCTACATGGGTGTGGACAAAGAACTATCGGTAAACATACCTGAGACTAGGTATGACGTAGCCACATATCCTGATCGTACAAGGGTAGAATGGACAGGAGTAACGGATCTGTGATATAACTACTTGTCGTTGTTGGCACTCTATCACGTGAACAACTCCCATCTGTAACAATTAAAACCCAAGGTATTTTCTACACATTTCCTCATGCATCCAGATTCTAGACAACATTTAAAATAAAAAAAAAATCCCCATGCACGAACATAAATGCAAATAGTCGGAATATCAAGCTGCCTGGTATATCCTTGTTGATTTTGTAAATGTATTGTACTAGCGATTACAAATAAAACTCTCAGGAAAGTCTTTCCTTCCACAGATATAAACACTTCAATATTATCAGACATACTGTGACTCAATGCTTCCAAATCGTGTCGGAAGAAGTGAGCATAATGGTTTCTGCTAAACACTTAATCATCTGGCCCCCAGTTGTATAAAACATCTCAACTTGAGATTTCCTCAAGCCCAGATTTTCCTCAGCTAATATCTCCTTGAAAATATTTTGTATGAAAATTCCTCAAGGAATTTCAGGACATCCTAGTCGATGCCTTCCTCCTGTACCTTGAGAAAATTTTATACAAGCCGTTTTTGAGGAGATATCAGCTGAGTAAAATCTCGACTTGAGGAAATCTCAAGTTGAGATGTTTTATACAAGTGGGGCCTGATTAGTTGATTTGAAGTTTTTAAAGCTTATATATGAAGTCTGTTAAGTCGGTAGGCATGTTATTAAAGTTAAAACTCGTTATTCTGGCACAAGTGCCAAGGTTGCAGATTTTATAGAATTTCACGAAATGGAACTGAGTACTTCCAGCAATGAACCAGCAAACGGAAAATGGCATCTTAATGACTGGCTAGGTAAATTATTAAAATTTGTGATATAAATATTTTCAGTGTGGCAAAGGAATGCGATAGATATTGGTGATGTACAACTTTTCATTAAAGTACAAACCCGATTGTACAATATATCAATTGTTACCGAAAATAATTACATATTGATGTTAAACGTGTAAACTTACCACGAGTAGAAGTAAAACCCACCATCCTGCTTCTTGTGACATCATTATTGATATAAAACCGATTCCATTCTGATACCTACTTTATTATAGATTAAGTGTATGATATGGTAGTTATACCTGGTTATGAATTCCCTTATCTATGTTGACATTAGCGACCGCCCTGTCGACCATATACCCGATAAGTATCACGAGAATGGTCAGCTACAGCCCACAAACAGGTATGTGTGTCAGAGTATGGTGTCAACCGCGGATGGCGTAAAATAGCCTGTTTTGAGTGATGACACGCTTGGAATTTCATGCGTAGGTAGTAATACATTATAAGAATATATAGCGCATATGTCTTCAATGATTTAATAATTTAATAGTAGCTCTTAAGAAAGATATATATTTCCAATCCCTCTAATTCATAATACTGTAAAACACGAACAAATAAATAGCAAAATAATTAAATAATAAATAGATAAATACAAATAAAACATAAGATAAAATAAACAAATAAAAATGAAATTGAAAAAGAAAATAATGTTTATATTCGTTTAGGATTTTAGAATACAAGGGGAAAAACAAATTACTCATCAAGTCAATTTTAAAGTATTTATTACAGAAGACGTTGAGAAGTTGGTGAAAGAGGTATGTCGATTTAGTAGACGAGGTCCTGACACTAATGAGCGCTTCAGAGTATTTATCCCGTATAATAATGCATATCTATAAAAGTTTAATATCATAAGTTATTTTGTTCTTAATCTAGGACAGGACTACAAAATATGTTAGTCGGAGGCATTACTCTCAAGATAGGTAACTATCGGAAGAATCTCGTCAACCATCTTCATAACCTATAAAAGGACCGTAGTTGTTTATTAAGATCTGACGTGTTTCGTTAAATATGTACTTCAACAATCCCGTTGAATTAATGTGTATACCTTTAAGTAATTTAAAAATAAATATACAAAATTTCAAAGCCGACAAACGTCTAGTGAGATTAAATCTGTCAAAATGTCTCCGTTGTTATCCATCCCACGCAGAATGGTCCGTGATGTCGTACACCACAAGGACTTTCCAAATAAGAAGATCAACACCGGTGATTTTAGGTCGGTTGTGGTTGTTTAAGGTACGGGAATATCGATGTCTAAGGCCAGAGACCCCGTGACTTTGAAGGTGTAGTGGTCGGGAAGTGGTGATCTCAAGGTCGACGTCCTGATGACTTGGTAGGTGTGATGGTCGGGAAGAGGTGACATCAAGGTCGACGTCCTGATGACTTGGTAAGTGTAGAGGTCGGGCAGGGGTTACCTCAAGGTCGACGTCCTGATGACTTGGTAGGTGAGGTGATCGGGAAGTGGTGACCTGAAGGTCGACGTCCTGATGACTTGGTAGGTGTGATGGTCGGGAAGTGGTGACCTCAAGGCCGACGTCCTGATGACTTGGTACGTGTGATGGTCGGGAAGTGGTGACATCAAGGTCGACGTCCTGGTGACTTGGTAGGTGTGATGGTCGGGAAGTGGTGACTTCAAGGTCGACGTCCTGGTGACTTTGTAGGTGTGATGGTCGGGCAGTGGTGACATCAAGGTCGACGTCCTGATGACTTGGTAGGTGTGATGGTCGGGCAGTGGTGACATCAAGGTCGACAACCTGGTGACTTGGTAGGTGTGATGGTCGGGCAGTAGTGACATCAAGGTCAACGACCTCTTGACTTTGTAGGTGTGATGGACGGGCAGTGGTGACATCAAGGACGACATCCTTCTGACATGGTAGGTGAGGTGGTCGGGAAGTGGTGACATCAAGGTCGACGTCCTGGTGACTTGGTAGGTGAGGTGGTCGAGAAGAGGTGACATCAAGGACGACGTCCTGATGACTTTGTAGGTGTAGTGGTCGGATAGTGATGACGTTGAGGTCGTCGTCATCATACTTTGCTTGGTGTGGAGGATGGAGAATTCTGAGAATTCAACATGTTTTGTGTTGTGGCATGGAGAATGATGACTTATAGGCCAGCGCTCTGAAGACTTTTGGTTATGGTGGTCAAGGAATGTTCATGTAAAGGTCATCACCCTAATGACCAGTAAGGTGTTGTGGACCTGGGTCAACCTACTCATGACCTGTAAAGTGTTATGGTCAGGTGTCTGTGCCCTGGTTACTTGTAAAGGGTTTCGGCCAGAGATCTGCGCCCCAAGGACATGTAAGGTATAAGCTCTGCTTTGACTTGTGAGGTTCAGGTCTCTTACGACTTATAAGATGTTATTTCCATGGGTCAGGTCTCTCACGACATGTGAGCTATTAAGGCCGTGGGTCAGCTTTCTCCTGCCTTGTAGGGTGGTATGGTCGGGGTCTTTGTCGTCCTTACCTGTAAGGTGTTATGGCTGGAGGTCTACGTCCCACTGACTTGTCAGGTGTTGTGGCTGGAGGTCTACGTCCTCTTGACTTGTCAGGTGTTATGACTGGAGGTCTACGTCCCCCTGACTTGTAAGGTGTTATGGCTGGAGGTCTACATCCCCCTCACTTGTCAGGTGTTATGGCTGGAGGTCTACGTCTTCTTGACTTGTCAGGTGTTATGACTGGAGGTCTACGTCCTCTTGACTTGTAAGGTGTTATGACTGGAGGTCTACGTCCCCCTGACTTGTCAAGTGTTATGACTGGAGGTCTACGTCCTCTTGACTTGTAAGGTGTTATGGCTGGAGGTATACGTGCCCCTGACCTGTAAGGTGTTATGGCTGGAGGTCTACGTCCTCTTGACTTGTAAGGTGTTATGGCTGGGGGTCTACGTCCCCCTGACTTGTAAGGGGTTATGGCTGGAGGTCTACGTCCTCTTGACTTGTAAGGTGTTATGGCTGGAGGTCTACGCCCTCCTGACTTGTAAGGAGTTATGGCTGGAGGTCTACGTCCTCCTGACCTGTAAGGTGTTATGTTTGGAGGTCTACATCCTCCTGACCTGTAAGGTGTTATGACTGGGGTCTACGTCCTCCTGACTTGTAAGGTGTTATAACTGGGGTCTACGTCCTCCTGACTTGTAAGGAGTTATGGCTGGGGGTCTACGTCCCCCTGACCTGTAAGGTGTTATGGCTCGAGGTTTACGTCCCCCTGACCTGTAAGGTGTTATGTTTGGAGGTCTACGTCCTCCTGACCTGTAAGGTGTTATGACTGGAGGTCTACGTCCTCCTGACATGTAAGGTGTTATGGCTGGGGGTCTACGTCCTCGTGACTAGCAAGGTGTTATGGCTGGAGGTCTACGCCCTCCTGACCTGTAAGGTGTTATGGTTGGGGTCTACGTCCCACTGACTTGTAAAGTGCTATGGCTGGAAGTCTACGCCCTCCTGACATTTAAGATGTTATAGCTGTAGTCTACGTCCCCCTCACTGTAAGGTGTTATGGCTGGGGGTCTACGTCCTCCTGACTGTAAGGTGTTATGGCTGGAGGTCTATGCCCTCCTGACCTGTAAGGTGTTATGTTTGGAGGTCTACGTCCTCCTGACCTGTAAGGTGTTATGACTGGAGGTCTACGTCCTCCTGACATGTAAGGTGTTATGGCTGGGGGTCTACGTCCTCGTGACTAGTAAGGTGTTATGGCTGGAGGTCTACGCCTTCCTGACCTGTAAGGTGTTATGGTTGGGGTCTACGTCCCACTGACTTGTAAAGTGCTATGGCTGGAAGTCTACGCCCTCCTGACATTTAAGATGTTATAGCTGGAGGTCTACGTCCCCCTGACTGTAAGGTGTTATGACTGGGGGTCTACGTCCTCCTGACTGTAAGGTGTTATGGCTGGAGGTCTACGTCCTCCTGACTGTAAGGTGTTATGGCTGGAGGTCTATGCCCTCCTGACCTGTAAGGTGTTGTGGCTGGAGGTCTACGTCCTCCTGACTTTTAAGTTGTTATGGCTGGGGGTCTACGTCCCCCTCACTGTAAGGTGTTATGGCTGGGGGTCTACGTCCTCCTGACTGTAAGGTGTTATGGCTGGAGGTCTATGCCCTCCTGACCTGTAAGGTGTTATGTTTGGAGGTCTACGTCCTCCTGACCTGTAAGGTGTTATGACTGGAGGTCTACGTCCTCCTGACATGTAAGGTGTTATGGCTGGGGGTCTACGTCCTCGTGACTAGTAAGGTGTTATGGCTGGAGGTCTACGCCTTCCTGACCTGTAAGGTGTTATGGTTGGGGTCTACGTCCCACTGACTTGTAAAGTGCTATGGCTGGAAGTCTACGCCCTCCTGACATTTAAGATGTTATAGCTGGAGGTCTACGTCCCCCTGACTGTAAGGTGTTATGACTGGGGGTCTACGTCCTCCTGACTGTAAGGTGTTATGGCTGGAGGTCTACGTCCTCCTGACTGTAAGGTGTTATGGCTGGAGGTCTATGCCCTCCTGACCTGTAAGGTGTTGTGGCTGGAGGTCTACGTCCTCCTGACTTTTAAGTTGTTATGGCTGGGGGTCTACGTCCTCCTTACCTGTAAGGTGTTATGGGTGGAGGTCTACGTCCTCCTGACTGTTAGGTGTTATGGCTGGAGGTCTACGCCCTCCTGACCTGTAAGGTGTTGTGGCTGGAGGTCTACGTCCTCCTGACTTGTAAGGTGCTATGGCCGATGATCTACGTCCTTCTGACCTGTAAGGTGTTGTGGCTGGAAGTCTACGTCCTCCTGACTTTTACTTTGTTATGGCTCGGGGTCTACGTCCTCCTGACCTGTAAGGTGTTATGGGTGGAGGTCTACGCCCTCCTGACTTGTAAGGTGTTATGATTGGAGGTCCAGTCCTCCTCTCATATAAAGTTTTATGGTCGGGGTCTACGTCCCACAGACTTGTAAGGTGCTATGGCCGATGGTCTACGTCCTCCTGACTAGTAAGTTGTTATGGCTAGAGGTCTACGTCCTCCTGACTTGTAAGGTGTTATGACTGGGGGTCTATGTCCTCCTTACCTGTAAAATGTTATTTCTACGAGTCAGAGGTCTTATCACTTACATTAACATTAATGTTACAGCGGATATTATACTTAGTAACTTGAAAATGTATCGATTTTTATAAATGGTGTTGGAAATGTTCGTTGATATAAATATGATGTAAACGAACCAATGTAGTTAATAAAGCGTGGTTCTATACCTACTTCTCACATTAACTATAAACGTAGTTGTGTATACCAGATCGGTTAGACATAGCGATAGATTCATTGACATTGAATGATAGTTATTGTTATTATCGAGATTACACGTACATAAACCCGCAGATATAAACATGGACATTTATTAAGTCAAGCCTATCGCTATTCCATCCGAGTGAATGGAAGTAATGCTGGGATACCAAAATGCCAAGTGGACACTTATTACCCGGCTTTGTCACTAAAGTTTTGATCGATTAGACGCTAAAGTTTGCTGATAGTGGTTATACATTTTACAACTCTGACATATGTTCAGTACAAATGCTATTCACCTAACGTGTCACGTGATCCAAAATGTCGCGGACGTTCTGATTGTTTTATCATAGCCCTATTGGTTACCATTTCTCTGCTGACGTTACCACTAGCAGTATATATTAAAAAATCGTGGCACGTGACATATATAAATTTTAAGAAAAGTATATAATACAGTCTCGATTTGAAAAAAACAATTCCAGATAAGACTAATGGGGAAATGGAACTGGCCAACAGTAACTAAGGGTACATCATCAACTGACTGCGTTTATTTGTGGTGGAATTATGTGGCAGCATGCCATTAAGGAGGCATCGTGATATGGCAGCATATGACTATAGAGGCATTGTGATGTGGCCAAAAGTGATTTATAAGGCATCATGATGTGGCACAATATGATTAAAAACGTATCGTGATATGGCAACGAGTAATTGTAGAGACATCGTGATGTGGCAGCATGTGATTGGGGAGGTGTCGTGATGTGGCAACATGTGATTAGGGAGGCATCGTGATGTGGCAGCATGTGATTGGGGAGGCATCGTGATGTGGCAGCATGTGATTGGGGAGGCATCGTGATGTGGCAGCTTGCAGCTGTAGAAACATCGTGATGTGGCAGCATGTGATTGGGGAGGCATCATGATGTGGCAGCATGTAATTGGGGAGGCAGCGTGATTTGGCAGCGTGCAATTGTAGAAATATCGTGATGTGGCAGCATGTGATTGGGGAGGCATCATGATGTGGCAGCATGTAATTGGGGAGGCAGCGTGATGTGGCAGCGTGCAATTGTAGAAACATCGTGATGTGGCACAATGTGATTGAAAAAAACACCGGGATGTGGCAGCATGTGATTTAGGAGACATCATGACAATTTCATATTGGTATCCCATTGTTTTTTATTTTTTCATTATGACTCCGCAATTTTCTTATTTTCCTTTATTTTCTTGCAACATTGATACTAACAAAAAACTTAACAAAATAAAACATGACTCTTTATTTCGACGTAGACACATAAACGATTTGATAATGAAATATTTTAACGATTAAGAATGTTTACCTCGGTGAAATGTTTGTCCTTTTTTTATTAAGATCACTGACATCATAGACATAGAACACGGTAGAATATATCGCATTAATACAGATCAGTTTCCATAGTTAAAGTACCCATTTGTGTATCATAATGTGACACAGTAACACATTATCGCTTGCTAATTAATCCAGTGATATATCACTGTAAAATGTTCAAAACTTCTGCTACTAGCACCGGCTTTCAAAAATAAACATTTTAATCGTTGATCTGGTGTGAGTGTGTAGAAAAAGATACAGTTTTATTGAAATAACCAAGAACCATAAATTGTATTTCATATTATTTAAACAAAAACACATGGTTATTATATCTACAACAAATAAATACATATTATTTACACTACTTTGAAAGTTTATTACAATGCATTGGTTTTATGAAAATATATTAGAAATTACTTGAATTCTGAGTTCTCTTTTGGGTGAATGGTCGCTTTCAAGCAGACAGCTTCTATGCAAATCTACTCCCGGTTTAAACTACTTCATTGAATCATCAAATCAATGTAAAAACTCGCTTAAAGTTGTGCAATGTTTTAAATCCTTCCGAGTAAGTCAGGTTTGGTACTGACTGGTGAGTTATATCAACTCTCGAATATAGACTGCATGTTAAACCTATCCAATTTATACAGAGAGCATTTACTTTGAAATCGCTAACAGTGTCATGTATGCATACCTGTGACTAACGAACCGTAAACGCATTGGCCATACTTGTTTATGACTATATAATTCAATGTATAAAGGATATTATAAAAATGTTGTATTTGTATTAATGTATGTGTGAGAGTTATCTCCCTTTATTTTCTATGTATCTGTGTTAATTATTTTGTGTTATTTTCATTTCAATCAAATAATTTATTTTACTCTGGTCACTCTGCGGAGAAATTTATACAGGCTTTGCCTGTTATTTAGTCCACATTGACATTAACATCTTTTGTCATTAAAATTTGCTGAAATGATATGAAACGCACACGTATACATGTGAATGAAATGTGAACGCTGCGCGCGTGTGTTACATAAGGAGAACTGATCGTAATCTACTTACATATGTCCTACACAAACCATACTCCTGTATCTTCTAAGAGAGCACTATCCTCCTCGACACCATCTCCTATCATAAGAGACAATAAAAAACAAAAACATTTATCATTTGCCTCGAACTCATTATCCGATAGTGTTTGGATTCGACTCATCCTCCCCCGATGGCCAGTAACACACTTCCCCTGCCCTCCAGCAGGTTATCCAGCAACACAAACTAGGCCTTCTACAGAAGCCTTTCACCGTGCCTATCTTATCTGCTTCTGCGACCTTTCAACCCACCGGTCCCGGAGGTACAGCCTTGTTGGATATCGATGTCCAGAGGATCACCATGTCGGTCCGTGTCCACATACTACAACATGCAAACTATCCAGCAAAACATACAGCTCCCCGTTCAACAACACATTGCTCCTCTAGCAGAAAAGGTTACCAGACTCGTAGCTGAGAATGACGATCTTCGACACCAGCTCGACGACCTCAAGCAGTACGGAAGGAGACCCTCATGCACTTCTCTGGTTTCCCAGAGCAGACGGGAGAAGACACTTCCGCTTCCACCCTAAAGGCTGTCCAAGAGTCGGCAAACCTGATCAGAGTAGAGGTAGACCACACCAGATCATTGCGTGTTTAAGCAATGTTGATGCCAAGTTGACACTGCTGAAGTCCAGCCGAGATTTTCGTACGAAAGATCAGTTTAAAGGTATTTCTATCAACGAGGACCTCACGAAATATCGTGGTCCTTTAGCTTTCTTTACAGGTAGCCTAGTGAAGTCTAACCAAATCTCCCAAACATGGACTACCAACAGTGAAATTATAATCAAGGACAAAACGTCTAGAATTCACCAAATCCGACAGGAATCTGAACTTACGGTCACCTAGTCACTGGACTGACATGTCGACGGTGATGTGCGTACATTTCCTTTTTATAGTGATTTACTCTCATTAATTGGGTCTTATAACTTCTTGCACACCTACTCCCTCTTGTCTCCTAACCAGTCGGTCTTAACGCATGGTGACTCACCAACTAATCAACTCCTTTCGATCATTCATGAAGTATACTACATGAAGTAGCCTTAGATAATGGAAAAAATACGGTTTTCTGTGATATCAGTAAAGCTTTCGACCGAGTTTAGCATGAAGGTCTTCTTTGTAAATCATTGTTTTATGATATACGAAATTCTCAGTTGGTCTGGTCTAAAAAGTATCTTTCCAATCGTATGCAAAGAGTTGTCATCAATGGTAAAACATCAAATTGGTTAAATATTAAGGCCGGTGTTCCCCAGAGCTCAATTCTTGGTCCTCTTTTGTTTTTAATTGATGTATATGATATTGTTAAAGATATACAGGTTAAAATCAAGCTAGTTGCTGATGACACCTCTCTTTACATAACTATGGACACTCCCAGAACTAGTGCCGACATTTTAAATCAAGTTTTTAATAAAATTCATAAGTGGTCGCAAAGATAGTTAGTTGATTTTAAGCCCTCAAAAACTGAGACTCTAGTCATTAGTAAAAAAAAAATCAAACCTTTTCACCTTCCGCTAACCATGAACAATGTTAATATATGTGAGGTTACTTCTCACAAGCACCTTGGTATTTTTATTCCAGAAAATGGTAATTGGAATGATTACATTAATTATCTAATATCTAAAATTTCATCCAAAATATTTATCGTAAATTTAAGTTTTCGTTAGATCGGTAAAGTCTCCAAACTATGAACTATACTATTGTTCGACCTATATTAGAATACGGTGATACGACATGGGATTGTATTACCAAAACCCAAACGAATTATCAGAAACTATTCAATTAGAGGCAGCCAAGATAGTCACTGGAGGTGCCAGACAAGTAGGGTAAAGTTGTATATTAAAACAGGCTGGCTACACCTTGAGGAAAGACAGAAACATCACAAGCTTATACTTGTTCACAAAATGGTGCACGGTCTAGCCCTACAACATCTCCCAAATATCTTTCCCCAGCGTTACCAAAATTATCATAACCATAATACTAGCATTGGAATTAATGTTCGTCCCCCGATTAGCCATACACGTGCCTTTAGCAAATCCTTTTTGCCACCTGTCATTTCTAGTTGGAAGCTTCTACCAGATCTTGTCAAGAGCGACCCCTCTATTTATAAACTTAAAAAAAATATCTACGGATAACCACCCAAAAAAACCAAATTCACTTTTACAGTGGTACCAGATTGGGCAGATACATCACGCTAGGCTACGTATGGAGTGAAGTTGTTCCCTAAAGTTTTATTTGCACAGAAGAAATCTGATTGATAGTTCTCTCTGCTCGTGTATGGAAGCCAATGAAACTAATGAACATTGCCTGTTACATTGTCGTCGCTTCTCTCAACTGTGTATACAAATATTCAGTGGAATTAATCATCCACTCGCAACTGATTGTCTACAGCTCGGGAACGAAGAGCTCACCGGTAATGAAAATGCTCATTTTTTTTCTTGTGTACAAAATTTCATCATCAGTTCTAAAAGGTTAGACTAATTAGCATAGTACAATTTTTTTTCTCTCTTCTTCCTGTTTGAGTGCGTGAACTATCAGATATAAACATTCACTTGAATTTGCATGGGCAACATCTCCCTCCTCCCTCCCCACTATCTCCTTGTTCTATTATTTCATACTGTGGTATTATGTCTCATGTTCAGTCTATAGTATTCATGAATGCGTACTGTCATGTCATTATTTAATTAACTACGAACTCGAGGAAACGGATTTATATAAGTCAATTACTTGTTTCCGAATCCTATCCTATGCTATGACTAATATCTATTGTCTTGTATATATCACATGATGAAATGAAATAAAGTTTATACTAAATTACCTACTCTGTTTCATGCAAAAACAGTATAAACATATAAAGGTACATAAACACACTATACAACACTACAATTAACGATATTGAAAGGAGTCATATTTCCTTATACAATATCATATCATATACTATAGATGGTCATTCAATCCTTATCAACACTATGTTATAACTCACTACAGATAAGGCAAACTAGAAACCATGGCTGCTGCTATTAATGAAATTTTAAAAAATGCGACAAGGAGTAAGAATATATACTGAAATGTATTGACACAATAATAAGTTGCACTGAATATAATCTAAAACAAATAATGCGTTATTCATTGCTTATACAAAAAAAATACAAATACATTACAAAAGTAAAAAACATACTTAGGGTCCATATTCATTCTCACCATCAAAAAGTTGAAAGAAAGTTTGATCCAATACATTTGACAGATCAAATAAAACGCTGAGTTAAAAAAATAGGAAAACAAAGCAATACAGTCGCTCCTACTTCTTAACAGAACAAGGCAATATTACCCCTGCTACCTCTTCAACAAACAAATCAATATTACCCCTCCTAATTCTTAACAGAACATGTCAATACCGTCCCACCTACTTCTAAACAGAACAAAGCAAATTTGCTCCTCCTTCTTATTAACAGAACAAGGCAATATTACTTCTCCTTCTTATTAACAAAACAAGGCAATATTACTCCTCCTTCTTATTAACAGAACAAGGCAATATTACCCCTCCTTCTAATTAACAAAACAAGGCAATATTACCCCTCCTTCTTATGAACAAAGCAAAGCAATATTACTCCTCCTTCTTATTAATACAAAAATCAATATTACCCCTCCTTCTTATAAACAAAACAAGGCAATATTACCCCTCCTTCTTATGAGCAAAGCAAAGCAATATTACTCCTCCTTCATATTAATACAAAAATCAATATTACCCCTCCTTCTTATAAACAAAACAAGGCAATATTACTTCTCCTTCTTATTAACAAAACAAGGCAATATTACTCCTCCTTCTTATGAACAAAGCAAAGCAATATTACTCCTCCTTCTTATTAACACAAAAATCAATATTACCCCTCCTTCTTATAAACAAAACAAGGCAATATTACCCCTCCTTCTTATGAACAAAGCAAAGCAATATTACTCCTCCTTCTTATTAATACAAAAATCAATATTACCCCTCCTTCTTATAAACAAAACAAGGCAATATTACTTCTCCTTCTTATTAACAAAACAAGGCAATATTACCCCTCCTTCTTATAAACAAAACAAGGCAATATTACTTCTCCTTCTTATTAACAAAACAAGGCAATATTACTCCTCCTTCTTATTAACAAAACAAGGCAATATTACTCCTCCTTCTTATTAACAAAACAAGGCAATATTACCCCTCCTTCTAATTAACAAAACAAGGCAATATTACTCCTCCTTCTTATGAACAAAGCAAAGCAATATTACCCCTCCTTCTAATTAACAAAACAAGGCAATATTACTCCTCCTTCTTATTAACAAAACAAGGCAATATTACCCCTCCTTCTAATTAACAAAACAAGGCAATATTACCCCTCCTTCTAATTAACAAAACAAGGCAATATTACTCCTCCTTCTTATTAACACAAAAATCAATATTACCCCTCCTTCTTATCAACAAAACAAGGCAATATTACTCCTCCTTATTAACAAAACAAGGCAATATTACCCCTCCTTCTTATTAACAAAACAAGGCAATATAACTCCTGCTTCTTTTTAACAAAACAAGGCAATATTACCCCTCCTTCTAATTAACAAAACAAGGCAATATTACCCCTCCTTCTAATTAACAAAACAAGGCAATATTACCCCTCCTTCTTATTAAAAAAACAAGGCAATATTATCCTTTTATTCTTGTTAACAAAACAAGGCAATATTACCCCTCCTTCTTATTAACAAAACAAGGCAATATTATCCTTTTATTCTTGTTAACAAAACAAGGCAATATTACCCCTCCTTCTTATTAACAAAACAAGGCAATATTATCCTTTTATTCTTGTTAACAAAACAAGGCAATATTACCCCTCCTTCTTATTAACAAAACAAGGCAATATTATCCTTTTATTCTTGTTAACAAAACAAGGCAATATTACTCCTCCTTCTAATTAACAAAACAAGGCAATATTACTCCTCCTTCTAATTAACAAAACAAGGCAATATTACCCCTCCTTCTAATTAACAAAACCAGGCAATATTACCCTGTTCTAATTAACAAAACAAGGCAATATTACCCCTCCTTCTAATTAACAAAACAAGGCAATATTACTCCTCCTTCTATTAACAAAACAAGGGAATATTACCCTCCTTCTAATTAACAAAACAAGGCAATATTACCCCTCCTTCTAATTAACAAAACAAGGCAATATTACTCCTCCTTCTTATTAACAAAACAAGGCAATATTACCCCTCCTTCTAATTAACAAAACAAGGCAATATTACCCCTCCTTCTAATTAACAAAACAAGGCAATATTACCCCTCCTTCTAATTAACAAAACAAGGCAATATTACCCCTCCTTCTTATTAACAAAACCAGGCAATATTATCTCTCTTCCTTATTCACAAAACAAGGCAATATTACCCCTTCATTTATTGCATGTATACTTGAGTAATAGGTATCAACCAATATCAGGTACAACATGTTAAATCAAAGAAAAAATCATACCACGTGACTGTACTACCAACCAGGCTCCATTACATACATTAACATAACTATTACATCGTACTATAGAATCATCAGCTGATATTCTGATATCAGGGATGAGTTTGACTGGGTTTAGAACACTTGTATACCAAATATTATTTGAAGGACACGCTTTGACAAAGTATATAAAATTGTTACATCCACCTGAAAAGAAGTCAAATCAAGTGTTGGATCGATGATATTTCATATGATAAATTCAGCCATGGGGTTTAATATGATCTAGTTGTTTTCAACGGTCAGTTTCATTTCCCATTATACTTATTTATCAAAGTTTTACCATTTTTTACTAAAAAGAAAATAAACTCATCGATTTTGTCCAGGTGTTATAGCGTTAAAGCTTAAGATAGAAAGAAATCTTATTTACTATTAGGTGAACGGGTTTTGTTTATACAACTCTAAAACACTAATCAAAAGATATTCAGATGAACTAGAAAAAACAAAACAAGTAAAAACTAACATTCCTCAGTAAAATTTTTTACTTCTAGTACAGAGAGAGATCTAAAACACTAAGATGAAATAGGAAGGACCAACTTTAAATGCTGATTTTAGATGGACCTTGGTCAGATTATAAAGTGTTACAAACCTAACATATGTATACATAAGACGCTGAACCGGTAAAAATAATGACAAAAGCGAGCCAACTCATTGTCACTAGAGGAACGTATATCAAAGAATGATAACAATGCGGACTCTTCTTAATTACATATATGTCATACTTAAAATAAAGGACAATAATATAATCATGTATACCAACAAAATATCAAATCTAAAAATAACGCATCTTGTGCCATTCTTATCATCCTTAGTGACATTGCACGATATTACAATTGTAGAAGAGGTATGAAGAAGGGAAGATAATTTGAACTAAGAAAATAAACTAGAGATTTTATTTTAACATGCATTTGTTAAATACGATATGTAATTGTACATCTAGGCATTTATATCTATCCGCGGTGTCTCTCCTGAGTCTTCCTCAGGCTTGTACTTCCTCTTCTTTTTCCTGGTGTTCTGAGCATGTGCCCAAATCTCATTTAAAAATTCTATATTATATGGCTCTGCTGCAATGTTTTCCGCTTGTTCGGCTGTTGGCGCCGGATCGTCCGACAAAATTTCCTCCACAATCCCCTGTAGAAGGATGTGATAACGAAAATGTTTAATAATCAAATATATAAAATTATATATTTATCTATTTACATAATTGACGCTCGTTTAACTTTTAAAAAATTTCAAGTAAACTTATTGTTAAAACCATAATTGACAATCTGATCTCCAGTATGTTTTACACTTATTTCAGGTATTTCAGTAATTCATTGAATATTTGCATATGTCCGTTGTGTAAAATATCTTGAGCGTTGGCTGTGTAGTTAGGCTCCTCCTACAACCGTGTTAGTACTTGTACATTGTACTTATTCGAGTAAAGATGGCTTACTACAACTATAAAAACGAAACTCTTCATATGAAGGTTAAAACTCCTTGTAAGACGACGGTGTGCAGAAGAAACTTAAAGACCACTCGTGCGATCTGACATTGATTTACTTTCGATCACTCAATTGTAAAAGTATAATTATGCACGAGCAAGTAAACTTATCTATCGACACCCCTTATTTGAGGAGATGATTCGTTTAACGAATATTGCAATTATGGTAAATAGTACAAGAAAAATAATGACAGAAGACAGGATACAACGCCATTTCTTCTACAATTCTACTAGTTACCTCTGTTCTTTTCTTTTTCTTGTGTTTTTCCTTAGTTATAGTTTCATAGTCTGTGACATAGCTGGCATGTGCTCCTATCTGATCGTTGTCAAGATCTGGTTCCATTGACCACTTCTACAATAAAACAATTTTTGTATGTTAAATTAAAAGACAAATTCTGTTTCCTGAAATGCATTTGTCTCGCGAATCACCCGCAAACATGATTTTGTTGTAACAACTTAAGACATATTATTTGATCAAATGTGTTTCGAATTTGTTTTTCCTTTCATATGGGGTTCTGTGGATTAAATCTCGAAGTTTTATTTTTTGTTCACTAATGCTCGTTTAACTCGTTTAAAAAATCTCAAATAAAATGAAAACTTAGTTGAGATTCTATATCTAGTCAATGGCACCATTAATGTAAAATCGTATAAAGAACTAATTAAGAATATCTAAAATAAAGAGGTGAAAAAAAATCGACTCCGTTTCTGTTAACAATTCTGTCATAATATACCTCCTCTTGTTTTCCCCGTTTCTTTTTCTTGCTTTTCTTCTTCGTCCTAGTTTCATTTTCGGTAACAATGTTTTCAAATTCGTGCCCTCCACCATTTTCAGGGTTATACCGAGATGGCTCCTCCTACAACCGTGTTAGTACTTGTACATTGTACTTATTCGAGTAAAGATGGCTTACTACAACTATAAAAACGAAACTCTTCATATGAAGGTTAAAACTCCTTGTAAGACGACAATGTGCAGAAGAAACTTAAAGACCACTCGTGCGATCTGACATTGATTTACTTTCGATCACTCAATTGTAAAAGTATAATTATGCACGAGCAAGTAAACTTATCTATCGACACCCCTTATTTGAGGAGATGATTCGTTTAACTAATATTGCAATTATGGTAAATTGTACAAGAAAAATAATGACAGAAGACAGGATACAACGCCATTTCTTCAACAATTCTACTAGTTACCTCTGTTCTTTTCTTTTTCTTGTGTTTTTCCTTAGTTATAGTTTCATAGTCTGTGACATTGCTGGCATGTGCTCCTATCTGATCGTCGTCAAGATCTGGTTCCATTGACCTCTTCTACAATAAACAATTTTTGTATGTTAAATTAAAAGACAAATTCTGTTTCCTGAAATGCATTTGTCTTACGAATCACCCGCAAATCACTCGAGTGTAAAACATATTTTGACACTAGCAAGCCAAATTGCATTAATTTAAGGGACATTATGCTTGTTTTATGCATATACTAGAATCCAATCATGACTTTAGGCATTAAAATGACATGAATAAATGTTAAAACCATAATTGACAATCTGATCTCCAGTATGTGCATAAAAACAAGCATACTGTCCCTATTGTGAAATAGTTTGAGTCTAAAAATAATGTAATTATCGCGATATCAATGCAATTCAACGAAATAAAAAAAGAACTGTCTGAACAACATGTTCTTAGTCAATCAAAGCGCCCTTTCAACCATTGATGACATAGAAGCTTTCGTAAAAGCCTAAAATGTTTCTCTGCGTGGTTTTATGTTTTATTCTCTATAGATTTGTCCAGTAAATGTAGAATTAATAATCTTAATAATTGAAACTGATTCCTGTATTGATCGACATTTTGAAACTACCGACACACCCACAGAAGCAGAGAAAAAAAATAATTGTAATATGTCAAAGATTATCATTAGATCGTTTTTTCAACTTCACACATCTATGACACATTTTAGTATGTCGTTGAAATAAATTTCTCCGATGTCGATGTCAAACATCTGCATCATCCGGACAGATGGTCGCCATATTTGGGCTAGCGTAAAAATTCATTATTATATTGGAGGATCAGATCAGGAAACTTATCCAAAGGAAATACACATAACCATTATTTCAGAATATCTAACTCACAATGTAGACATGCAACATGTAGCGTGTTTTGTTGTACTTAAGACGTAAAAAACTAATACAATAAAGCATTTTTATCACAATCTTGCTAAAAACCTTTTCCTTTTCCTTGTGATTGTCCTTCGTTTCAATTTCACCAGCTGGCATAATGCTTGCATGTTCGTCTTCCTGATAATGTTTGGGTAGCTTATCCTACACCCGAATTAGTTTTGTAAATGAAAAATCATCTGATACACTTTGAGGAGGGTTCTTTTAAATCCATGAGGCAAAATGATATTCATTCAAGTAATCCACTTGGACGATCCAACCTTCAACTTCGCTTGTATTTCCACAAAGGGAGACTACTTCGTGATTAACTCTTCTCCTACCAATGGATACTAATTATACGATATAGTTCGACTTCTTCAGTGATATCTTTTCCCCAATAGGCGCTGTTTGTTTGGTTGAAGAACTAACCTTATTCTTTTTTTTCCTTTTCTTCGTCTTTTTCTTGGTATCATGATCGACATTTTCCTGCGATTTTGGTGCCTGTCTATATTCACCAATACCACCTCCGTGGATTACGCCCTGAGAAAAGAATACAACGTTTGGTTGACTATAAACGGTTTGTATACAAACGAAAAGAAGATAAATCATTGCTTTGTTGATATTCTTACGTGCATAATCAATGGATTGGCCAGAGGAGTCGGTGACAAAGTCTGTAAGGGTTTTTCGGACATTTCCGATTGTTCTACCTTTCCACAAGACACCGTTGTCCCCTCCCGAGAAATCTCTCCCACTGCTGGTGTTTCCGGGCGCTAGAAATGTGAACATGTAAATTAGCCTGTCAAAAGTGCTACGTTTCATTATATTACAATTGATTTTATAAAACTATAGTGATCAATGTTTAAACAAAACTGAACCTTAAGTAGATATCACATTCAGTAACGGTAAAACGTTATATAAGTGTAGGTAAAATGGCACTTTGCATATATATATTTTGATTCCTGAAAGATATTTGCTGTCAGTGGAAGGAAGCAAAAGGCATCAATTTGACGAACTTGATAGATTTATTGGAAAGAATCGCGATGTTTACTGACCGTGTTTTGGAGGAAATGAAACGACACACGATTTGGATGCTTAAAATAATGTCTTTGCGTTTGCTTATAAAGACGAAACATTTATATGATGCAGTGAGGTCCTTTCCTTACCTCCACTGAATCGAATACTTAATTTGTATTGAATGATGTGGTCTACTTTTGTATCTTTAAAAAATCTACCCCAGCATCCAGATAGTTAACGAAGCAAACCGTATTTATACAATATCCACTTCAGGTGTCAACAGATATTATTTGAATATTTATCAATATATTACTTACATGTCCATTATACTTCAAATCACTGTTATCATTGTGAACTGGGGCTGTTTTTCCCGTCGTCTCTTGTGTTATAGCATTTTTCTATAACGAGAAGATAGCTATGAGTAAAAGTTAAGTCGGTGAGACTTTAAGTCCCATTGGTTTGCTGTATCCTGCATGTCATGCTTTAATTCATTAGAATAGTGGAACGGTTCACATATGTACCTGATGTTATCTTAAATCATCAGATATCTGATAACAGTGCACCTTCCCATATAGATTTTGACATTTCAATTTTGGTTTTACTCAGTTGCCTCCTATGTAGGAAAATAGAAGCCCTTAGCTGAATACTGACAAATCAGAGAAGTGTTTGAATGATGCCGTGCATTAGCTGGCACTATTACATCTAATTCTCATTCAGAAATATTCTATTGCTTTGTGCGATATGAAGCTGAATATGTATGACGCTCGTTTGCCTGTTGGGTGCGTTGTTGTATACATTGTTCTCATTTGAAAAAGTGACATTGCTTACTTCGATTGACTAAAGTATACATAGAAGTAGCCATCGATGAAGCAGAAAACGTTTGTTCTTCCGGCGCACATGGTCTTATGGTCTCCGCGTAATTCTTTCTTTTGTGTATATTTTGCCCCAATACTATGGAATTTGAGTTTGGATTATAATTATTTTGACATGTTGGCATTTTCTTGATTTTATTGAAAGGTACAATTCACGCCTGCGTCTTCTCAACAATATTTAAAAACTAGATGTCGTCGATGATGAATGATTAACATTCAGGACCATCAGAAACTCCATATTATTTCAGTTGTTTGTTCGTATTTTGCCTTTGTTTCTTCGAATATGTTTTACATGTTTGCTGACACGATTTGTTATTTTTGTTTTAATAAGGATATTAGTTACAGTAATAAGAGCATTGCCATTTTCCAGTACAATAACAAAGAAATATCCTTTACTTGCACATAGTTACATATTTAGACAAAGGTTAGTATCCAATATAGACTTAATAAATTTCATGCGAGACTTTCAATAAATAAAAAACGAAATTATATTTATATTTGATATATATAGTAAACGTCATATACATAATGATATATCATACTTGTTACTTGTTAAGAATTTTTTTGTTTAATTCTTTGTGAAACATTAGCAGCTTAAAGAGCGTTTGAAATATTTGTTTTCGCTAAAACGGAATACACTTTCCTATGGTAGCACTGGTGCTACAGAAAAAGAAGGAATAAGGAATATCGGATGTTTACTTTATTACTTGCCCTGCACACGTGTTTCCAGCAGCACCAAATGATGAGGACAATGATAACAAGAACGACAACTCCACCAGCAATGCCACCAATTAATAATCCTGAAATAAGATAATGTACAATGCTTATAACCATTGCTTAATTTGAAATTCCTAATAATATTTTATACTTTTCTATAAAATGAAATTATTTGAATATATGACAGCAACTTAGGCAGTGTTTAATACAGAATGCATCGAATTATAGCGTTTCGTTGGTTTTTTTCGTTACATTTAAAAACAGCTTCATATTGATATGGGCATGCCTACCTTTCTCTGCGGAAGTTTCCGTGGTAGATGGTGAGGATGTTGACTTCGTACCCTCGACAGATGACTGAGAAGCACCAGACTCTGTGGTGTTCACTAATGTTTGATCAACTGTCATTTCCATGGTAGTCCCGTCTATCATTTTTGTGGCTGTTGGATGTATTGCACTACTTAGTTCGGGAGACGTCATTAATGTTGAGGGAGCTTTAATAGAAATACATCGTGTAAGTGATGATGTAAATTATTAGTTATGCCTTTTTACAAATTATTACAAATCTAACAACGATCACATCATGTCACAAGATAAGATAATACCATGATGAATGCTTAACAAATTATACAATAATAAAATAAAATCATGCATTGTTGATATTAAATAATGTATTAATGAAATAAAATCATAGAGGGATAGAGTATTATATTAATTGTGATAGCTACGGCGTCCCATATACGATGTAACGAAATCACAAATAATACCATATACTCAACAAAAAAAGAAACATGTTTCCTTGGCGAATACCTGTAAATGAGTGAAAATAAAATGACGTTTGTGCAATATTAGAAAATGGTAATGTTTTACATTACAAAATCCAAGGGGGTTACCAAAATCATTCAAGCGTGAAAGTCAGTATTAGCGAAAGAGCTGCACGAGGTTTTCTGCGACTAACTTGTATCTTCGCTTGAATTTCATAAACATTCAAACTGACAACTGTTCCTTAGATCCTTAGGACTTAGAAATAACCGAATCTTGCTATCTATCCACTTTATCATTATGCCCCGGCTGTCACAAGTACAGAGAGAAAGGGCTGTAGGCATGATCCAGGCTGGGCCGACCCCGTAAAATGACCGCCAGGGATGACCGTCGTATACGATTGATACACTTGCGCAATCGATTCGTAACCGCAGTAGAGACTACAAGGACATTGTTTGGGCGTCGTGTGTCACCCCAAACAGTCCGCAACAGGTTGAGGGCCTCCCTACACTGGACCCAATTTGTTGCGACGTCACCGTAATAATCGGCGTAACTGGACCCGTGTTCACCGTCGTTGGGCATTACGACAATGGAACAATGTTCTGTTTTCAGATGAGTCCAGGTTTTGTCTGCAACACGGTGACGGAAGGCGCAGAGTGTGGAGGCGACGAGGGGAGCGTTTTGCGAACTGCTGCGTCGCAGAACGGGACCGCTTTGGCGGCGGAAGTGTAATGGTTTGGGGTGGTATTTGTGGGGATACTCGTACCAGGCTTGATGTGTTAAATCGCAATTTAACCGGCATTCGATATCGGGACGAAATTTTAAGACCAGTGGTTCTGCCATTCTTAAGACGCCATGGCGTTGGCGCCATTTTTCAACAGGATAACGCACCAGTGCACACCAGTCGCGTCAGCAGAACTTTCTTGCAGCAGAATAACATACAGGTTTTAGATTGGCCATCTAAATCACCTGATTTGTCACCGATTGAGCATGTCTGGGACGTTCTTGGGCGACGCGTGAGAGAACGTCAAAATCAGCCGTAAAACTTGCAGGAGATGGCCCAAGCCTTGATCGCTGAATGGAACAACATCTCTCCTCGAATTATCCACCGGTTTACGAGTTCCATGCGACGACGCTGCAATGCAGTTTACTTCGCAAACGGTGGCCATACCCGTTACTAATGGTGTTACCTTTGGAATTGACCCCAACGTCCTTTACAGTCGAATAAAATCAACTGAACGCAAAGTTTTATAATGAACTATGACTGCAGTTTTATCAGAATTGATCAATTACTTTGTTCGTACATGATTGGTAAGGAGTTATGAAGGGGTCAATTAATTAATCACAGAATAAAGTAGTGTTACCTTTCTTTTTTGTTTGGTATGTATATATGATGAAATACACAACTGATGATCTTTAGAACTTGATGAGTACAACCGTTGACAAGAACAAAAATGTTGCCACATAAACCTTATGCTTTCTTGCAGAAATGTTGACACACAAACCTAATGAGTTTTTTTGGTAATTGTTTTATTTTCAAGATATAAGGAATTATAGACATATACATTATTCATATACACCCACTCACAACATCACGCATCATCCATACTCACACATTTACATTACTTTTTCTCATTTTTTCTTCTTTGCCATCATTCATCATATCATTATATTCATCACATCCTATATCGTCATCTTAATATTTAATTATCTTAAAAAGACAAACAATCCTAGTCAGTCATCATTAGATCTTGATATTTTTTCACCATATCATTATGCTTACACAAAACACAAACATAACTGCAAAATAGCTAAGAAGACTTGTCATTGTCAATGTTCACACACACACACACACACACACACACACACACACACACACACACACACACACACACACACACACACACACACACACACCACAGTGTAACTGTGGGACGAGCGACGTAGATTTGTACAGCAAAGAAACCACGATGTTACACTTTTTTACAATATATATATTTATTTACACTACATACATGTACAAATATGACATAAAACAGCTAATTACACCACATCGACACACAAACACACTCCCTCTTAACACAGAAATACATATGAAAGTCTCTGAAAGTCTCTGGGTTATCCCCTCCGTCCTTCGAATATTCCCAATGTACCCCTCTGGGTGGTCTAACGCACACCAGCTATGAACACAGCAGTCCGAACACTAATCCAGTATCGCCACACACAATGGCTAGCCCAGGCAAAAATCAAATGTGACTCCGAGTTGCTCAAACAAGGCAACACACCGTCAGCCGGTGACACCAAACACATCGGTGTATATGGAAGATCTTCCAGCACATACATATGTCAGGATAGTTGGCATGATCTCCCGGTGACAACTCTGGACGATGGAGAACAAACGTCCGCCACAGATCTACAGACTAATGACTCTGTCATAATCATATCAAGGTCGTGCGTCGGCGGGTCTGGTCATATCCTCCAATCCAGGGGTCAAACTAATAAAAAGACGGAAACACGACGTAAGACATCAAATCCCGACGAAAATACCATAAATGGAACCATAACTACCATACTCACGCGCTTCCATACTTTTACAACCTAGTCAAACTGAGGTTTGTAAGTTAACAACAATAAATAGTATTTGGCATTAACAGGTAATCTAGGACATGAAGTAATCATTAATTATAAATCAATATAGACAGCAATACAAACTAACTAGATAGCAAATAGGTAGTCTTGCGGTCCACAATATAAAACAACCCTGTATATGCAACCTACGGGTCTCCATACATACTGATAATTCATATATTAAATAACATTATACTATTATTTTAATCATAACACCAATGCATAACGCTTATAGCATGCCTAAATAAACCATACACGATATTATATAAACATCCGAACACAATAACAACTCAGTTACGCTTGAGTGGACCGCACTATCTGGAAATGCTCGACCGGTCGTTATCAGGTAAATACAGGTAAAAACGGGCAACATATATAAACAAGGGGCAAAAAAAAGTATCAATACTCACCACAGTCAGCTATCTGTGGTTTCAATACATTTGCGGCATACAGATACTGTAAATAACTCCGTAGTGAAACTATAGCATGATTACCGCCATGTTTCAAAATGTATTCTCCCCTCGGAACCTCTCTCATCTTATCAAACATACCTGATCAAGCCGGCTTCGGTAATATAGAGTGACACACAGAAAGAAATAGAATTGACGGAAAGAGAAAAAGACAGATTTTGGAGGGAGGGGGGACAAACAAGATATATATATATATATATATATATATATATGAGGGAAAGAGTGATCTGATCTATATCCTGGTTCTATAGTAGCACTTTTTAAACTGGGTAGAAGGGTGTTTGAAGTAAGGGAAAAAATCTAGCCTTGACAGTTCCAGTGGGTTTTTTCCCTCCAGGTGTATCGTCTTTGATTAGGATAATACTGTTTATAGATATCAAGAAGGCTTTTGTGATCTATTAATTCTAAAAGTTTATCTTGTGCAAGGGGATTATGAGTGCTTTTGTACGTATTAGCATAGTCAATCTTAGGGTTAATGTTATCTTACAGTAATGTTGACACACAAACCTTGTGTTATCTTACAGAAATGTTGACACACAAACCTGTCAATTAGGTTTCTTTATTAAATGTTAATATTCATCAGTGATGTATTACAGAAATGTTGACACACAAACCTTATGTTATCTTACAGAAATGTTGACACACAAACCTTATGTTATCTTACAGAAATGTTGACACACAAACCTTATGATATCTTACAGAAATATTGACAGACATACCTGTCAATTAGGTTTGTTTGTTAAATGTTAGTACGCATAACTGATGTTCTATCACAGAAATGTTGACAAACAAACCTGTCAATCAGGTGTGTTTGATAAATGTTAAAACTCACAAGTGATGTTCTATTACAGAAATGTTGACACACAAACCTAACCATTAGGCTTTTGTCCACACAAAAACCTGATAGTATCGTATCGAAATGTTGATACGCCCAACTGATGTTGTATAACAAGAACGTTGATACACAAAGCTGATACATGTATATTGTAGTACAGAAATACTGGTAAACATACCTGGAGTTGTCGTTAGGGCAGTGGTTAAGGCCAGTGGATCTGTAATTGTTACCTGAAAACTGAAGAAGAAGATAACGTCGAAAACAGTTTTCCTGTATCACTGATGTTCTATTGGTTATGAATAATGAAAAAAGCGTTGATAAAATATTATATGATGACAAAAATAATAATTATTATGATAAAATCACACAAACATACAAAAAAGCTGTATCTATTATATATCATATCTGATGATAGGGATTTACACATTTCATAGTGTACATTTCAAAGTGCATGACAAACAATGATACTTAAATTAAGCAAATCACAAACCTGAAAGGTCCTTCGCTGACTAGATAGGAAGATGTATTCATATACCGGCAATCATTTGGTACAGACGGCTCACAATACCCTGTTGTCTTAATTTCAGAAATAAAAATGTTTATCTAAAATAAAAGAAGATAATAATATGTATGACAATGTGAAATGCTGGAAATGTCAAATCAACTACAGACTTCACGATTGTGATTGCTTATTGTATTTACTTGTATTGAATTTTACTTGTTATGAAAATATATTATAACAGAATATTTTAAAATAAATTCAGAGATGTACCAACTTGTTATTTAACGCGTAAGATTGGGCCTCACATATATTTTGAGGGACCAACTTGGACATTAATGATGTATGCAAACGATGTCAGAATGTTAATAATGATGCAAATAGATATCACGTGATTAGTTCACCAATGGTCAGCGAATATTGGAAGGTCATATTTAGGCGTAGGAAAAAAATGTAGCGGGAAGACAGTAATTGGTATACTAGAGTTTGCTTTGTCAAACTTTTAAAATTGATTTTTCAATGTTCTGGACATTAAACTTTCATTTCTGGATCCCAAATAACTGTGCTTATTGCTTGTAGGTGTAATTCATGGTTATGTTACCTTCATAAACTTTACAAAAAGCTTTCTTCTCACCTACTTGAGGTTAGAGGTCTGAACTCTATAATTGAAGCTTTAAACACACAAGCTTCAGGGTCAGTTTGGGCTCTTATCCAATCTATAGAGGTCTGGATGTTTTAACGCAGGCTCATATTGATAGAATGGGGCCAAAACGAAATAGTTGTAGAATTTATGACGAAAATATGACTGGGAACTAGACTGCTAAGACATTAAGATACGAGCTGTGTATATTGGGACTCCAACTCCAACACTCCTATTGAGAAATTACAGCTTAGTACGGATCTGACACATGTCTACCACTCGTTAAAACCATAAAAACATTCTATACGAAACCTTCCCACATAGGCTCACTGAGATGGACATGTATGAAAAGACATCGTAGATAGGGCAACCAGGTACAAAAGGGTAAGTTCAAGAATATCACATACAATTCAGCGCCAAAGCTGCAGCTCCTCTGACATATCGCAACGGTAGAAAAGAATTCATGACAGGTCTATATATATCAAACCCCCACCAAAGCATTTAGGAAAAATCCCAAAGGAATTGCTGAGGGCAAATACTCTAAAAAGAAAAGGTTATTTGTGGATTGTTAATTCATAATGATGATGAAAACCCGAGCTAGATTGAACTCATTAATAAATAAATAGTCTTTACAGTACGTCACAATAGATGATGCAATGCATATTACAAAAGAGACGCCTTTGGATTTCTACCTACTCACCCAATTTTACAGCCGTATCACGGCATCCAATGAAACAGCAAGTTCTATTTTAACACCAGGCTAGTTTCTGCAGTAGAGCAGATCAAGATATTTGAATTGTTGTCCATAGCGATTTGTTGGATACCGAGAACTCAATATCAGACACATATTGCACCATTTTAACGATTTCCTTACTACTGCCCCTCCAAATTATCCTGGACACAAGACTTTTTCTAACCTTATGGAGATGTTTCATAAAACCTTAGGACCAAAACATGTTAAGAGCACGTTGGTAGTTTAATGGATTCGTTGAATATACAGAGTAGCCCCTCAGAATGGTATACTTGAAAGATTGGTGTTTATAATTATGAGTAATAAACATCTTATTGTCTGCATATAATTCCGACTTTGCTTTTTTGTATCCAAATGTATTTACTGAATTGAAAAAAAAAAAAAAAAAACACAGCTTACACATTGGAGAAGATAATCTTGTGATCAATCAATATTGATCGTAATTAACCGTTTTGGAGGGCCTCTTTTTTAACCCTTCAGATTTGATTTCATAATATAAAAATGTCTTTATTTACTTGGTGTACAACAATCAAATTTCACAAGTAGGGTGAAACATTTGATAAGTTAACAAGTTTGCTGCTAGTAAGAAATATTCCGTGAATAGCTAAATAATTACTTGTCTGTTTTAAAAAATATTACCATTCCAGGTAATTTTAGTTGTTTGTATTGTTACCCTGGCGTATCTACTTTCAGATACAGATGTATTCTTAATCTTAACGTAAAAATGTTGTAGTGCTTTGTACAAAATCTGTTATAATACATTAATAACATGTTTCATGTATATGTGTGCGGCTAGACACAAGGTGTAAAAATGTTGTTGATATTTGGTACTTTTCCTGTTTCTTATAGTCAATAAGTAGAGTGTTGACATTTACATGAAAACATTTATGTATTTGTCACAAGGTATTTTTTTTTTTTTATCTTTTTTGTTTCTGCACAAATCTCTATCTACGAAACGATATAACAACCAGATCCTTTGCACAATTTTGAATATTTGTTTTCCTTTGATAAAACATAATCGGCTATAGAAACTTTGCTTGTGGTCCGAGGCCTCTCTGTCTTCCTTTAATAGGTATCATCAAAATGCTTCACAAACCGTATACGTCAAGTATCAAAGCGACCAGTGGGAGAAGAATCAGATAAAATTTGGTTATTTTCCCCTATCAGTTTGGTATGGCACAATCAGAATTCGGTACCCAATGCTGATTCTTTGTAGAGATTATGCGTTTCGTGTGAATATCACTAAAACATACAAGTTAATATGTTAAGTATTTTTTATATTATCAAATGGTCACATACCGTTGTTTCGTTGTGGATGTTCTGAGGTGTAAAATAAAGGTTTGAATGATTTACACTTCGCATAGTCAGTTCTTTGCACTTGGTATCCAGGCAGTCAAGGGGTGCTCTTGTACTTGAGCAATGTCTGTAATATATTGATTAAAAATACTTAGTATTATTACTGCAGCAATGAATCTTACATAAATATATATTTCTATTCTAATTGTCATCTTAAAAAGTATAGCATTAAAACCGGTATCATCAAAGGCATTGAAACACTCGTGTTAGTGAATCTTAAAGCCGACTTTTCACTGTTTCGAGCAAATGGGAAGATGAACTTTTTCCAAGAGTGACCATTATATTGGTGACAAGGTATTGATTGAATCTATGAATAGTGTTTTTGACTTCAAACCCAAATGTTTGCGAATGAAGAGGTTTTTCTATTAATATACGTATTACCATATCTGTGTTGGTAATAGTTCAATGTTAAGACATGCTGTACAATGCTATATACTGAAAGGATAAAGAAACGCAGGGTAATATTTATTCCGATATTTTGAAAACGCGTTCTCCAAATAAAGTGAAACTTTGTGGATTCAGTAATTAGGTCATATTACACCTTGTCATTATCGAAAATTTAGTCACGGTACAGTCTTTATACAGACCAAATGCTTCTCTAAAATTAATTGAGAATTTGATTCGTTTTCAGAATGGCACGGCTCACAGAAGTTCAGAGGGGTCAGGCCATTCAGATGCTGATGCAAGGGCAGCTGCAAAATCAGGTTGCTAGGCACTTTGGTGTTAATGTTTCCACCATAGAACGTCTTGTAAGACGTCTTTGGGAAACTGGGCGATTGGCCGATCGACCTAGGTCAGGACGTCCGCGCGTAGCGTCACGACGTCAGGATCGCTATATCGTCGTCTCTCATGTGCGTAATCGGCGCCTTAATGTGCACTTAATGTTCGTGGAAATGATGGGCGTCCTATAAGTTCAAAAACTGTAAGGAATCGATTACGAGAAGTTGGTGTAAAAGCACGTTGCCCTTACGTAGGTCCACACCTTACCCCTGTTCGACGTCAGCGTCGTATGGCCTGGGTCGCTGCACATGCTCCACGACGGTTTCCACTGAGGCAGTGGAGACAAGTTTTCTTCACGGACGAGTCTCGGTTCTGTCTTTATCGATCTGACGGCTGTCAACGTGTCTACCGACGTCGTGGCGAACGTTTTACGGACGCTTGCGTTGTAGAGAGGGATATGTTTGGGGGCGGTTCAGTAATGGTGTGGGGAGGAATCTCACACGGGCTAAAATCACAATTGGTTGTTATTGATGGCAATTTAACAGCAGCTAAGTATAGAGATGAGATCCTCCGACCCCATGTTATCCCTTTCTTACAGCAGCATAAGCTAACCCTCCAGCAGGATAATGCTAGGCCCCACGAAGCAAGGATTTGCTAAGACTTTCTGGCCAACAACAACATTCAACCACTAGATTGACCGCCATATAGCCCTGATTTGTCCCCCGATCGAGCATCTTTATGGCCAGTTGGATAGACAGGTTCGAAAGCGTCAGCCACCCCCTGCTACTCGAGAGCAGTTGACCAAAGCTCTGATTGAAGAGTGGGACAACATCCCCATAAGACGGATTAACGCTCTCATGAACTCTATGACCAGAAGAATAAGGGCCGTGACCACAGCAAACGGCGAACACACAAGATATTGATGACTCAGTTCAATTTCAAAATCCTATGGGTCCATTCAGTTTAATCGTTAATACCTCTAAACCAATTGTCAGATGCAAAATACAGACTTTGGGAATTTTTAAGCTTTAATTTATCTGAAAGTATACAAAATTTCGTTTTAAATGAAGCCCGATATCATACCTAAATTCTTGTTTATAGTTCACCCTGCGTATCTTTATCCTTTTAGTATATATATATATATATATATATATATATTTTTACAAATATTTCATAATTTAGAAAAAACTGATCTCAAAAAAGACTATCTTTTTCTTCTTTATATATCATCCTGGCAAAATGCTTTTAAAATCCTTCAATGGTGTATACGAGAATAAAAGAAAGATAGAAATAACAAAATACAACATTTTTGCAATATTGCATATTTCCCGGAGTTTTCTGTAAGCTAATAAAGTTAATTTCGGGGAACTATTCCTGTCAGTGTGATGTTATGGCACGGAATGGGAAAAAAAGTTTTAATGATATTTCAACACTTTAGAAAACTCTCCACGTTACTTCATTGGGGCCATGAAAGTAATATAACTTTTCTGACAAATTAAGTATTGTCAAGAGCTTACAACAGTTTGGAGGAGTGAATTAGTATGTAATATTATGTAATAAATAGTTTCCAGGGTAAAAAAGACGACTTTTCACCGTGTCGACCAGATATGATGATGAACTTGTTTATCAAGTGTTGGTTGCATTTATAAATAGGAAACAGAATCTTAGTGAACGAAGTGGGTTTCGAAATGCATGTACGTATTACAATGTACCATATATAATGATAAACTGAACGTGAAGCTGATAATAAATCAACCTAAATACATACTGCACACTGCCTTTCTTGGCCCTTTTCAGACTAATATTTTCGTTTATTCAGTAAAACTGATTTTATATTGGAATAAACATTGTGATTTCCTATCATATGCTTTTATATAAAGTCTTTCAGTATATTCTCAAACCAACAAGAAAATACCAACACGTCAGCATAAGCATAACCCAAACTCAAAGACAATAGATTAGGGCGAAACGTCAAAAAAGAAAGATTTATACGAAGCCTCCTGAACAAGTACAAGGAGTAAGCGTGCTTGGTCAATCCAAGTAAGTTATGCCACCTTTTCAAATGAGATCTACGTATAAAACAACAGAACAAATAGAATAGACGAACAACTAACGCGAATTAAACAAATCCAGCTTCATACAAACAAAGAAATATAATATTTCTCAATGAGATCACTTTGATGACCGTAAAACTTCCCTATAATTTTCATCAACCTGCATCTTTTGAAACCCTGTATTGCGAGTTTGTTAGTCAGTTGACGTCTTGTAACCCTTATAGGTTGTAATGCAGGGATGTTGCTATCGAGATATGGAAAATTCACGATAATCACGTTTATGATACAGGTTGGTCGAAAGAATCGCGAACAGCGTGGAAGACATTCATTTGAAAATGTAATGTAAAACCCTCTGAATAGAAAAAGAAGCAAATCGTAAATACTATATCAGCCCCTTTCTACAGACACAAATATACACTGTGCAAACTCCAATGCAAGGCGTCTTGAATTAACACACACGCCCCTCCTCCCCCCCCCCCCACACACACACACACTTAACAAACGTTAAATTAACGTTTCATGTATATAAAATACTATTGAATTATTTATGAAGAGCTCAATTAATTGACCAGAATATATTTTTAATGGCCATTCACATGTCTTATCTATGTATGTTGCAAGTAGCAAATAAATGGTGTAAGTATGCAAACATACTGGGACCCTCAGTTCTAATAAAGTCAGTCTATGGGTCAGATTTAAATAGAAATTAAACCAGCGTCAGCAGAGATAGCATGATGATTGTGAATACTTTTCCCATTCCATTAATTAAAAAGAAGTTAATTGATATCAACAAATCCAAAAAAGTCTAAAAAGGAGCTAACAGGATATTAAAACGAACAGTGATGATACATGAATACTTATTTCCAGTTAGTTTGTAATTAAAGAAATATCTATATAATAATTTTAATTTTCATTTTAATGACAATAACTAATTAATAAGATCTGAGTTCATTTTGACAAAATAAGATGATTTGACCACATATGGACGTCGTACAATGTTTACTTGCCGAAATATACAATATCTAAATTCCAATCTGAGCAACCTGGAGTTATCCCCCTTTAATTAACGCTTTATTTGTATTGAATACTTATAAATAATTGATAATAAGTATATTTTCACAATATATTAATAATCACTTAAAATGGATATTAACGCCATTTCTTTTCTACCATTAACAAGATTATTCTTGATAATTGAATAAATGGTGTTAATATGCAAGCTGACTCCCTCTGTTTTTAGAAAGCAAGAGTACTAGATTGATTTACATGGTCCTTAAAATCGGCGAGGTAGGGTGAGATATTAGGATGTTTGTGAACACATTCCCAGTGATAAATTTCCAAACATTATTGATATTTTACAAATAAACAATCAACGCCAGGGATTTAGACATTTTAGATACAGAAATACATTTATACCTATTACTGATTAGCTTGTAATTGTCACAATTATTACGAGATAGTAAATATGTAAATAAAATTATGATAAAAAAATGGTATTTTCTTCCAGGAGGCAAAGTATTTTGAAAGTAACATGACTTTTTCTGTAAAATGTACTGTTTTCAAGAAATAACAATTTTCAACGAGTCTATTTATTCAAGATTATTAAAAATCAAACTGTATCATTTCTGTTTTAAAACTAACGAACTTGTGAGATTAAGTAAATATGAATAAAGAAAATGCACATTAACAAGGTTACATTTCGCTTCTTCAGATTTTGCTGATCAATTCATAACTTTTTCTGTCTTTTTTTCATTTACAGAAAGCAACAATAACAACAGGT
The DNA here is from genome assembly GCF_031769215.1 of Ylistrum balloti. Taxonomy (NCBI): domain Eukaryota; kingdom Metazoa; phylum Mollusca; class Bivalvia; order Pectinida; family Pectinidae; genus Ylistrum; species Ylistrum balloti. The sequence continues at coordinate 39,497 of NW_026783115.1, read as the reverse complement.
GCTTACAAATGAAAATTTGCTACATATAAATACTAGTATTGAAACATGGTTATGAAATGTTTGTTAATCTTAATTAGGTCCCATCCAATTGCACCTCTCAACTCCTACATAAATCTTAATTCAGTATGATGAAGTTTTCCCGATGTTTTGACTAAATCAGTGAATAGAAATAATAATCAACTACATGCTTATTAGGATTGCTTTAACTTTCCTGTTATTAGCGTATAGCAATCAAGAATTAAGAATGTTTGATATATAAGTGACACACTTACCCGAGATCCGGAAGAATGAAGACACAAATCCGGTAATATAATGGACAAAGCGAATCGCAATCGACGGCAAGTTGTATATTCGAAATGTTTACAGATAGTTGGTGCGAAACTTCCATCGAAACTGCCATCATCTGGTGGAAACAACAGATAGATAGAAAATGAAAGTTAAACTATTTTGTGATAATATATGTTTATTATTAATGTTGAGGCAATGTCTTCAGTCTAACATATCGGTTCAATATGTTTCACATTTTGGGGTCTGTCGAAAGGGGCTGATAATTCTGCCCCTTTTTCAATGCATATGGTGGTTTTGCATAACATTCCAAAATTTACTGTCTTGCACGCGAGTTTTTCCACAGATATTTAAGGTAAATTGATGGTAGTTCTGTGTTAGAAAAAATCCATGCTTGATAATTAAATAGCAATTTAAAAGATTGATTAATTAACAAAAACATTCCTTGTACTTATTTCTATTTTGAGAGAGTCTGAAAAATTGGAAGAGAAAGCACCAAGTGTACAGGTTAACCTTGTACCTAATAAGATATTCAAACGCTGGTAAAAAGTGCCGAAACCATTAATTTTGCTTTTACTGTAGAACATTTTTGTTAATGGTTTATGAGGCCCATATGACCAAATTTATCAATTAAACTTTTTCCAGGTGATATTTTTTTGAATGATAAGAAGCCAGAAAATAATTCAAAAGCTGAAAGTAATATTTTGCGGTATTTTTTTCTTGTTACAAGAATTTGTTTCAATAGGAAATGTTTCTTTTATGAATTATTCTACATTTCGTCCGGAATAACACGCATTCATGTTAATTTTCATCACAATCCCTTGTTTCAATAAATTTCTTCTTCTCTACCTAGGATGTAATACGATTATTCTTGATTAATGATTAAATAGGCATGAAAATACCAATGTCAACAGAATTAAAACTGAAATTAAATAAACTGATGAAAACGTTAATTTCTAATTTGATTTTACAAACTCAAAACTGAATCGCGACTAAATCTAGAACTTGGACATTTTGAAATATGGTTTAGTTGTATTTTGACAATTTTCTAAGGTTGACTTTTTGTTATGTAATGAACAAATATCGGAGGGTATTTTTTCTTAGTCAGAGTTGAATATTTCTGTTGTTGTTTTTTTTTATTATTTTTCCGGATCAGAAAAATATGGAGAAAAATTTACAAAATGCCAAATCCTACATTTTATATAAGCTTATAAGTATACTAACACATCCAAGAGAATATACAAACGCAGAGTCTAAGATATTATCTGGAATTTATTTTAGGATGAATTATCTTTTACTTCCGGTCAAATATGAGTAAATTACATCCTTAAACTATGGGCTCCAGAGCTCGATTTATTCAACAAACCAACATTGTACAAAAGACATAAAAGTCTATAACACCCTTGAATGCGAATTCAAAACAAGGTATATTTTATCAGCTATTTTTCTTTTTAATTTTATAAACATTTAAAACTGCTATCTTCACATAAAAAGTTTATGTTAACACTAGAGGTCTGCATTGCTGTTGATTTTGGCTCTAGTTTTACTTCTTATGAAAATAATTTAATTCTATCTATACTACTCTGCAAGGAATACGAAATATTCTTCATAAGAAGTCTTAACTACAAAGAAACCAAAAAAGTAACTTTCTATCAAGCTGGATAACAAGCTGGATGATTTCAGTTTCATGTTGTGAATTTTCCATTTGAAGAGAGTAACACATGTTTATCCAACATATACGGTACTTGTTGATGTTTTTAAACGATACGATGGCAACTGACTGATTAACTTACTAATATTGAACACAGTTCTGAGAATGAATGTTTCATTTTCAATTTGAAACTATTTCATTGCCGTATAAATACATATATGAGAAACGGATTAAACACCAGACAGAGTTTATCTAAGTCCTCCCCCACACATAACACCATATTGATATAGGACAAAATACAATAACAAGAATATAATCTTAAGATAATAATGTGATATAACACAAGGGAAGCAACTCCATCTAACTGAAATTGATTTGATTTAATAATAAAATTTGAATTTAAGTACTTATTTGTCATAAAATTATTAATTTCTACTAAAATATATGGATCATTACATATATATCACTCATCACTGGGCTAGATATTTGTAACGAATTTCTTCATCTTTCTAACAAATAGCATTCGGTGTTAGTGAAGGAAATAGGTACAATTGAATAAATAAATCAAATTATTGTCCTCGTTACTTCACTGGATCGGCAATAAGTTACATGTGCGTTATAGTGAAAGAAACAACACAACACCCTCATATGCCCGTGGTATTACCCCGATATAGTGATAAGTGGATTGATTCAAATGTCTATCAGATCTCGTAACAAATCCGACTGATAAATGAGACAATTGAGTGAATATGGACTTATTCTGTTCTGGTGAGAAGACAGTACACAACTGGAGGGTTAAAATAACATTCGGTAGAAAGACTCACTCCTTAAATGTCTTATAACTGCTTGAACATACCAGGAACTCCACCTTAATGTAAGTAATGTATTATCGGATTCGTGTATGACCTACATCATGTTGTGCACAACGAATGTGTCGTCATAGTTGCGAACCCGGATGTTGTTTGATTTAGGACTGAAAAAATTACCTCCCAAATTTTTTAAGTGTTAAAATCAATAGCAAAATTCTTTATAATTCATGATTTCAATAACAGCTCAGGTTCAAAACATAAACACTTATCTCATTATATTTGTGTGATGATTAACAGGATATCTATGTGCTTTTTTAGGGGGTTTATCAAAATTTAGTTATATGTATCAGTCATTTAGGAGGATTCTTAGACACACATATATATATGGTGCTGTTAAATTTGTCATATGGAAAATACAACTGCTAAAGCTAAATATTGTTTGTACTTTTTGTTTTAAAGCTTCGTAGCATTCATTGAGAGATAATTCTTCATTTGTAACGTTCAGTTACGGACAAAAGTAATTAGTTTGCAATTGATTCTCCGATATATATCATTCCAGTTGCATGAGTATCCATAGTTTCAAATAACAATAGGGGTTATTTTTGCAATGTTTTGGGTAACAGACGGTAGGATAATAGGACTTACAATACCATTGCCTTTAGTTAAATGTAGGATATGTAGTTATTGGCCAATTAATATTACCAAATGTATTGAACTGTTTTTCGTCATTATCGATATCGGTCACAAATTCTCCATGATTTCCTATTTGAAAAGTATTAAAAATGTCCTACTGGATATAGGCGAAATTTAGAAACTTTACTGAAATATCATTTCATCTTCATTTACTTACGATAATGATGATAATTGGTATATTCCCAGGTAACATCATTGTCCTGTCAGAGTGACATGCGTAATCTGGATCGTATTAAAATTTACCCCTTGATACACCCTTTTATCCATGTGTTTACCCTGACTACAGAACGGTGTTTCACGAAAAACATGTATTGATTAACTAAATGTTCTCTTAACTTCCTACATAAAAAGTGTCCCGTGATACGCTTATCTGTGAAGCATGCTATCACGACGGACTACATCGATCGGACACGTCAAGTATTGTATAAAATGTTAATATCGGACTGAAGCGACACCTGCATTTGAAATTATGCCTGCATGTAGTTCACAGCGACAAAATAAAAGTGCCGGATATAAGCTAGAATTAATTAGTTAATCCATGGATACTTATGGCATTATTTCCATACAAATATATGCAACACAGACATATAAAGTATCATCAAATTAAAAAAAAACTGCAAAACTTTCCAAAGGTATCTCAGAAAATGGTTTAAACTAGAGCATGTTGCGTAAAATTTACTTTTAATATTATTCCGTTGTGTTCCTTATATTAGATCACACATATGTGGTACTTTTCATCCATATTGAACAACATTTAAATTTCAATTCCTCCAGCGCATATCTTGGATTTTGGAAAAAAGTCATTGACATTTTCATAAATATTAACACAAATCTCATTCACTCGAACCAATTGATTTTCAGTTATAGTCTTTTATACTCAACCAATCAGAGACTCTCGCCGACTTATTTGCCGTTCGATCGAAAAAATCCTGTATAATGCTCAATTTCTTTATCTCCATACTCAGATGTCAAGTGTTTATTTATAACTTGTTTCATGGCAGCAACATCATTACATCATTTCAGCGCTATAACAGGATTCAAATCTTTACAGATGGTACACTTGATGTGCACAGGATTAAGGCAAGGTTTGACGTGGTTTACGCTACAGGTAAACTACGTGTGCATTATACCTGGTGCAGGTGATAGAGTTATGCCCACCATTATAGGCAATGAACATTGCCTATGGCTACCTGTTGTTTTTACCTTTGTAATATTTTTACCCTTACCTATATAGTATCTTACAGTTGTGCCAATGACCTCGTTTTATTGTTATTATTCTTATATATATTCTTATGTATTTCATAACCAAAAAATTATGTTAATCTGAATAGTTACAAATTTGCAGTGATTATTGATATTTGGGAAAAATTCCAGACTTCATAAGAACAAAAGATCTTTGATGAATGAAAGTTATCCGTTTTGAGGAGATATTATAGAATTTATATTGTCAGGAAATTAATTAATTGAACGCATTATTTGCTACAAATGCTCAAACGTGCAATCAAAACAGTTGGTAAATAGAAATGTTATTACAGTATCCACGATATAGGATTTCATATATATGAATGTCCCGAGGCCTAGTGTTCATCTAAATCGATTTAAATGGTGCATTAATGAAGGTCAGCTCATGTACAAAAATGTATCTGAAATACACTTGATAGAACCGACTTTAATGGCTGAATATGTATCTTGAAGGGAGATGGATCCAGGTAAGTATAAAAAGTGATCTGCCAATAATCCATGAATGAAAGGAAGAAAGCGGCCTGCTATTGAAAGATATGTGAAAATTACTTACAGGGGCAATGTAACACCCAAGGCTGAGGTGACTATGATAGTAAGCTTTTTGTCTAGAAACCACAGGAGAGCTAACACACCTGTATAAGTCTTTATACAATGTATAGCGAGAGTACCAGTGAGGTCATTATTCCTATGTGATAGTCAGTCTGCAAGTAAATTCTAAATCCGATATGTTATATAAGCAACAGAATCTCCAAACTTGCTTCAGTACTAAGTATGTATATCACCAAATTTTCTGTTTATAAGGGTAAAATAGGTGTAACTTATACAGGTAAAATAGGTGTAACTTATACAGGTAAAATAGGAGTAAGTGATTAGTCGTCATTCCTTACCCTGGATGACTGTTGAATGCAAATATACATAGATCGTAAACAAAGATAACGAGACAACGTACCATACCTGGTCATAATAAACAGACATACATCTGATAATAAACACAAAATAATTTTTTGTTACTGAAAGTCATACTCACTGTTACTATCATCAAAAGATTCCGAAGGCTTCTTTCTAAAACTCTCTCCATTGTGTTTTATAAAGATATAGGTTGCAACCATTTTTGTTGACATGTGTGCGTGCAAGGTAACGCTACTTGACTGATATAGAAGAAGCCAATAGTTAGATCCCACCTTGCGATTTAAATGATAATACCTAGATAACATGAAGGGGTATCGTTATTTTGTCCGCTTGGTACGGAAAGACAGGTATCTCAATATAGAACAAAATATGAGTAATCAAAAGATGATAGCAAATTAACAAAGATGTATATTTTAAGCCTTAAGAAAGGGAGACATAAAACTGATGAATGATAATCCTTAGTTTATTTTTTCTGCTCGAAAATTATCATCGATAAGGTACTCAATATGTTTTAATGTATACATCTTTTATTTGTTGAAATACAATTTTGTAACCATCTCTTTTTAAGATGTCTTTCTCCCCTTTACACAGTTATCAGGTCATTTTAATTTTTATTATTATTATTGGTTTTTTTTTTTTTTTTTTGCATTTCTAATAACATGTAATATATACAGAATACTTCTATTTGATGCATTAAATCGTTTTCACAATGTCTTAATGAACCTGCTGCCCACTGAATTCGCTTAACTAATATTTTTGCATATGTCACAAATTAAAATACACAAGAGCGTTATTTCTATTGAAAAAAAGTTGTAGTGGACAATGCCTTACGGCAGTAATTGAATTGGTTGAACAAAATTGCTGTATCACCGTAATTTTGTCCTTAGGTTTACTGTAAAACATGAGAAAAAGTTAGTTTTTTTTTAGTTTTTAAGTTTCGTTTCGTAAATCTCATATGAAATGAAAACTCATTGAACATGCTGTATTAAACATGTTGTTTCATGAAAATATATCTGAATGTAAAGCGTCGAAGATCTTAGTGTTGATTGGTTTTATGTTATCATTATAATTAAAACCAACACCTACAAAGATATTTGGAACATATCAATGCTTCAAATAGAGCAAATTGTCACAAGATTTACTAACTCGATGGTTTATATGAAATGGGTATTAATGTAAAATATTTACAACATGTTTACTTACAACTTGTATGACTTTACGTTTCAATTTGCAAGAGACTGGTGTGAATATTGTCACGAGTATGTTGGGAAACATTCTTATCCCATGTATAATATGTAGGTTTATTCGATGCTCGTTAGTTTGTCTGATGTCACTTTATTTTTAACCTTATACTTATTTGAGATCAAGTTTTACTGATTTTAATCTTTTGCAAGTTTTCAAGGTTCTGGTTAAAGACCTCTCCACATCTTGCCCTTGCTCATGCGATTTTGTAGACATGCCGTTATCCTCATACCATCATATATCATCAATATAACAACTTAATATGTCTATAAGTTTTACTAAATTTAAACCTACTATTTTAAAGTGTGATTCAACGTTAACATACAAGTATTTTTATTTATGAAATACCTCGAATACTTCTTCAAACTTTAGATACAAGACATAATGTTCCCCGGATTCCACAGGAGGGAAAGGCTGACTCACAAATTAGAGTCATGGCACAATCCAAGTGATAAAATTATATGAATATACTTTTTTATCAATCAAGTGATTTGATGAATGAAAATTGTCACAGAAAAAAAAAACGGGAACATGATACGTGCAATCTATCAGTCTATGAAAAAAATTAATCTCCCTGCTGCTTGTGGTTAGTAGTTGGATAATGTATGTTGATATGGTATTTAAATTCACACCTTACAACTGAGAAATCTCATCCGACAAAGGTTATGTCTGATCATTCTATATATTACAAAACATGGCAATCACATTTAATATAATGACTCAGCAAATACTTAACGCAGAGATAATAAAATGTTTATCAGTTATAAAACCAGTATGGATATATAAATCGATATTATTTCAAAGGATAAAAACTTTGATGCAATTGTTCAACGTTATGAAACCATGGCAGCAAGATCTCTTACAAACTATTTCCTGTGCAGCTTCTAGAGAAAGTGACAGGTGTATTTTGTATATAGTTTTAATTTAGAAATATTGATTTTACGAAGCCCATAACTACAATGCAATGTTCACACGAAAATAATGTTATTGCTTCAAAAACTCGCTCACACGATACGTCTACAATGTTCTAAAAGCACAGGTTAAATAATACAATAGTTATTTACCTTTTGTTCCTATGTACGTTTATTTCACATTCGCGTATGTAGATTTGACAGGAACCTAAACATTTTTGAAAATATTTCTTGTCGATGATTATCATTACTTTCCACATGTATCGATTAAAAGCCAACCCAAGTGATTTCCTTCGGTTTTCCTCACTTTGTATAAGACTGGAGTTCATAAGTTCATCGACTCCAGATCAACATAAAAAGGCGATATAACGTCAACTCAAAAACCAAACTGTAGGCCTTAAGTAACTTACATGTGATACATGACATATCGCCTCACCTATGTAAAGCCTTTCACCACTATGAAGTTCCAGTGACAAGTAGTGTAGGAAAGAGAGCACGGACAAGAATAACTGCGACGGACGGACGGTTGAACGGCGAGACTGACGTACACAACGCAAAACTTTAGAAGATAGAACACAGACAAACTTTTTCTCAGATATATGTAAAAGATTTGTTTAGTGAAGTTTGTCGTTTGGTACATTACGCATCGCCTCATCTAGATGATATGCCCCAACTATGAAGTCCAGTGGACAAGAGATGTAGGGGATAGAGGTTTTTACCGGATAATGTCCAATGGCAAGTTCACATACTTTTGATACAAGACAAGTCACTTTACCTAGGTGAAATCATGCTCAAGACAATATTAATTTACTATGACTACTAGTGATTGAGATAGAGCATTAGCAGCAAAGACGGGAGGAAAAATGGATACAATGCAATTCAGATTATCCATGGAGTCCTCCGATAAAGCACTTGATGCTGTCTAATGGTGGAGGATAAGCACAATGGAAACCTATTTTACCATCGTAGGGAAATCAAAAATATGCGTGCAGTTTGGGTTTAAAGCTACTTACATTTAGCACCAGCAACACCACTTCTTTTCTCAGAAAAAGTGACTCCATTTGAAAATTCCGTTTAATTCGGATTCGCGCAGACATTTGTCAGAATCGTATCATAACATATAATGAAGTGTTAAAATAATATCATGATGTAATGTTATGTAGCAATGCTACCATGACGTTTGTGAATAATATTATAGCGGAATGGTTTAACGATACAATATCACAATTTCATATTTGATATCATTTATAGATCACACTAATTCATTTAATGGAGGAATAATAAAATATCAGGTTGAATCTAAATAATTTGATGATGAAACTTAACCATATATTGATTAACTAGAATATTGCAATGATAAAACCAAATCTTATAAAGACAACAGCTTATGATATAATGGTGGCACAGTATCAAACAATGAACACGTCATATAATACAATGCTTAGATTAAACAATATATTAATGAGATACACAACTTATCTTAACAATTATATATAAATAAAACTGATAATAAATACAACCTTTGATAAGTACAACAGTTGACAAGAACAAAAATACTTTCACTCATACCTGGTGTTGTCTGACAGAAATGTTGCCACATATACCTAATGTGTCCTACAGAACTGATGACATACAAACCTAATGTTATTAAGAATCATCGATACACATAGATGGTATTGTCAGGAAATGTTGACTCAAATACCTATGTTGTCACGCAGATAATGTATAAAAATGTTGACAAAAATACCCGATGTTGTTGCTCAACAACTTTGCCACACATACCTACTATTGTCACACAGAAATATTGACAAACGTACCTGGAAGTGTCGGTGGAAAATACCTTAGTGCAGGTAAACCTGTAAGTGTTACCTGAAAACTGAAAAAAGATCAACAAATATCAAAAGCGTTTCTCCTCTGGAATCGACGTTATATGGTGTGTGTAAGGGCAATAAAATATTTACTAATTATGAATCGTGTTTGACGATATTAATAATATACATCTGAGGGACAGAAGGCTTGTTTTTATTAATATACTTTAGATTAGATAATTAACATGAGACGAAGTCGAGCGTGAATACCACAAAATTCATGATGCATAAAAATAAAGTCAGCCATCCCAATTCTAAAGCAATTTTATTCTAAAAGTGATGTGATTATCAAAGATATCAAAGAAAGTAAACGAAAACTGAAAAAAACTACACAATTGTGTTCGAAATGGTCCCTCATATGTTCTTGGCAAATCAAAACATCTTTTGGTGACGTCAAGTTGTCGATAGGTTACAGCCAGGCTGTAGTCCAGTCATTTGAAACTTTTTTTTGGTATTGACTCCTAGTGTACATGATCAAACTCATGCCCATCTCAGAGTGGGAAAGGTATATATTTACTAAAATAGATCGACATAACAACTGTTATGGTGGAGTGGTATCGACAAAAAATCATTGTCAGTGTGTTTGTTTTAAATGGAGATTTTGATTTATATATCATTATCTACAGAATTATCAAGTAGATGTAGGAGACCGTAATACTCGAACAGTAGTTGAGATCTTATTAATTAAAGAAGACCCCCGATTAAGAATATATCCCAATGTAACGGTTATCGCCTGTATTGACATTCGGACATTACCGGCAAACACACTGGAAGCGGGGAAAAGTGAATCAGAATTTGATTAACATTTTACTCTCCACAGCACATTTCGGTAAACCATACTAGCATTCTGTTATGATAAAGTGTTGACTATCTGCCTCAACTGGAATGGTGGTCGCCATCTTTGGGCGAGCGTCAAAATTAATGAGTATATCATGGATAAGATCATGAAAATTATTCGATTAACAACGCGTTTCATAAAATTTGTTTTAAAATTTAAAGTTTATCTTTATTGTGAATGATAAGAAATGAAGAAGGAGTATATAATAAAGACTAATGCATCGCGGTTGAAGATTTTGATGAATATGTAAGTGTAATTTTGTATGGTATTTCTTTAGTTTGGAGAAATTTTGATCACTTAATCAAAAGACAGCGTCTATCTAAATCATTAGAAATAAAATTGTCTGAACACATTATATGATATATTATAACAGCTAAGTTGGCATTATCACTTTTTTCAGAAGTAGATCCTAACACCGTTCAATAGAGCGTTGAAACATTAACCTAAATCACAAACCTGAAAGGTCCATCGTTGATTAGATAGGAAGATTGGTTCATATACCGGCAATCATTCGGTATAGAGGGCTCACAATATCCGGTTGTTTTAATCTCAGAAATAAAGACGTTTATCTAAAATAAAAAACGATGATACATGTGTATGGCAAAGTAACATGCTGGAAATGTCAAATCAACTACAGACTTCTCTGCTGTAATTGCTTATTGCTTGTACTTGTATCAAATTTTACATGTTTTGAAAGATATTATAACAGAATATTTAGAAATAAGTCTGTGATGTACCAACTTGTTCTTTAACACGTAAAATTGGGCCTCAAATATATTCGGATGGACCAACATGGATGTTAAGTGATGTGTGTAAATGATATCAAAATGTTCATAATGATATAAATAGATATCACGTGATTAGTTCACCAATGATCAGTGAGCATTGGGAGATATGTGAAAATCGAAAAGCCGTAAATAAAGTGATATCAAAAGAAACAGACAACGGAAAATGTCACTGATATTGTAGAGGTTTGTCGTAACTATGTATTTAATGTTGATTAAAATTTATTATTAATTTAAAAATAGAATTGAAGGAACGTTTACGATTAATCAACATTTATCGTAAGTAGCCATTTTGGGGTGTCTCACGTTCGAACCCTTCAGATCGAGTCCATTATATAATCTTTGATGAATAGCAGTTTTATTTTATCAGTAAAATGAAAATTCAAGCAGTGTGCAGTGTGAAAAATATTGAGTTTCTCTAAAAGTTAAAAACATCCCGTGAACAGATGAAGTGTATGTTGTCTGTTTTAAGGAACTTACCTTTGGTCATTTTCCATTTATTTCAGTTAACTAAAAAGAGTATTGGCATTCAAATGACAATTGATTTCTAAAAAAAAACTTGTCATGAGGGATTTCATTTCGCTAGCTTCTGTATGAACACATCAAATGATCAAACAAGCAGATCATTTTTCAATGTTAACGTTTAGACTTCTTTCCTTGATAGAACATAATATGCTAGAGGCATTGTGGTCTGAGGTCGCTCCGTCAAGTCTCCTTTAGCCATTTACGTGCAATTCAAGTGTAAAAATGACAACGATAACAGTGCTAAAATTGAAAATAGAGATATAAAAAACCTTGAATTCGGACTTTTTTGAGGAGAGGTAAATTTGTTATCCATCTTTATTTGGTGAGATCGGTAACTGCCCTATTGAAGTGACTCAAACAGATTTCAGTATGGAATGTAAATTTTAGATAAAGGATCTGCGTATAAGTATGTCGATATCAGGTGATACTTACGATGTGTTTAGTTTTTTAATGTTATTAAGAGCTTCATGAATAGAAACCTTTCTTAAGGAACTTACTGCTGTTTCGTTGTGGATGTTCTGAGGTGTAAAATAAAGGTTTGAATGATTTACACTTCGCATAGTCAGTTCTTTGCACTTGGTATCCAGGCAGTCAAGGGGTGCTCTTGTACTTGAGCAATGTCTGTAATATATTGATTAAAAATACTTAGTATTAATACTGCAGCAATGAATCTTACATAAATATATATATTTCTATTCTAATTGTCATCTTAAAAAGTATAGCATTAAAGCCGGTATCATCAAAGGCATTGAAACACTCGTGTTAGTGAATCTTAAAGCCTACTTTTCACTGTTTCGAGCAAATGGGAAGATAAACCTTTTCCAAGAGTGACCATTATATTGGTGACAAGGTGTTGATTGCATCTATGAATAGTGCTATTTCAAACACAAATCTTTGTGAATGAAGAGGTTTTCCATTAATTTACGTATTACTATATATGTGTTGGTTATAGATCAATGTTAAGACATGCTGTACACTGCATATATATATTTAATAATGATGATAATAATAATATATATATTTACAAATATTTCATAATTTAGAAAAAAAAACTGATCTCAAAAAGCAAAGTAAAGCAAAGTTATTATTAGTAAAGGAAAGGCATTACATACATTTTTTAAACGATGCATTTCGCTTCTTGAGATTTTACTTAGGAGTTCATAAAACACAATACGATGCACCAATATGTGAACATAAGCGTGATCCAAACTAGAATTCATTAAATTTAGGTCAAAATATGAACAAACGAAACATTAACACGGCGACTCATGAAAAAGTACAAGGAGAATGTATGTAAATCTTGGTCATTCCAGGTACATAAAGCATCAAGAAAATACCAGCATGGCAACATAATCATAATTTAAACTCATATTCCATACAACTAGGACTAAATATGAAAAGAAAGATTTATACGGAGACTCCTGAAAAAGAACAAGAATAATAAGACCATGTGTTGCGGAAGAGTAAGCGCCTTATGCCTCATCGACGACACCCGCCATGTAAATGCAAGTAATTTTTAAAAAAGCAATTTCACGTTATCAAATGAGAACAAAGTATGCAGCAATGAAACCAAATGTAAGCTAAGTAGAATAAAACACGTCCAGCTTCATATCACACCAATAATTGTTCTTAATGGGATATCTATGACGACCGTTAAACTTCCCAATGATTTTTATACATCTGCTTAGCCAGTTAAGCGGCTGATATAAAAGTGTCGTGTCCTTGATTTTCAACTCTGGTTGTTATATACGATGGAAGTGGTCAAATCACATTATTTAAAGACGTCGTCATTATAGCTGAAAGAGAAATTTAAAGGACTTTGCAAAGTATTTTGACTTGTTCTAATAACTTCTTGCATAGATTGAGCCTTGTATGAAAACAAAGCACACTTCATGTGCTACACTTACATTTTTGGGGTACCACTTTTCAACTTTCTTGAAATAGGAATTTCCCATTATAAGAGAACTTGAGAAGTCAGTAACCCAGATTTGAAAGTACAAAGAATGGTAGTAAAAAATTGGACTAAGGTTTGATTGTACAACTGGACTAGCCCTCATAAAAACGCCATTTATATGTATTCTTGTCAAGTTGACTAAACTAAGTAAACTGAGGAGGGAGGTCGTAATCCTTATCAGTAAAATGCGATTTAAACGATTGTAATTCTGAAGTATGTTTAGCCAATATTTGTTATTTAGAAAGATTACATTATATTTAGATGGGGATTCCTTTGTTATCGTTCTTTTTGTATGTAGGGGATGTATTGAAACCCCTATTTAAATAATGTTCAAAATTGAAATATTATTTCAATATTGAAAACCTTTATTGCAATAGTGGTCGCAGATTCAATTGAAATACGTCTACAATTGAAACAACGTCAAGTCTATAGAAATAATAATATTTCAATAGTGAACATTATTTTAGTAGGGGCATCAACAGAGGTGTAATAGTGTCTTGTGTTTATTTAGATTTCTCGCTGGTGGTTCTTTGAAGAGGAATGGACCAAATGGATTTAAGTCATTCAGTAAGTGAATCCAACACAGGTTGTTCTTGTTTACCAGTTTTCAGGCATAGTTTTCAACGGAATCCATAAGTATCTTGAAATTCATATTCAAGTTAATAAACGGGTTTCACAAATTTAGGACCCTTCATGAAAAGCTAATGTAGCCAATTTGTGGTGTTTACATGTCACAAATGTGTCGATATGCAAGTGCTTGTTCGAATTATCACTATTTTCGTGCAAGAAGTCGTTATCTAACGGACAAACTTGTAACACATGGTTTGAACAGATGCCTATTGAATAAAATCGTTGGGAAGTTTTATGATCGTCATAGTGATAACATGGAGAAATATTCTATTTCTTTTTGCAACATGAAGCTGAATGTGTTTGATGGTTTGATGATGAATCAGAAGACGCTTACTCTTTCGGAACATATTACCTTATTCATCTTTTTTTCATGAGTCTCCTTGTAAATCTTTCTTTTTTTCATATTTTGCCCCGATTTTATTGAATTTGAGTTCGGATTACGATTATGTTGACATTGAATATTATCTATATTATATTATATTTTTATAAGCAGGTGAAAAGTTATAAAAAGTTTGAAAGAAATTACGAGGGTATAAATGCATTGAATGTATGGTGGTATGTTAACTTTAACATACTTCTGGTGTAAAATAATGAAGTTAATAGTATCCTTTCCGATTCTTTTGCAAATTCATCTTTCATAAAGTTGCGAGTTGATATCTAACCGTGGTAATCTGTGCATTCAACATTCATGAATTGGCGAGTTGATAAAGAACCGCGGCTATCTGTGCAGTCATCGTTTATAAATTGGCGAGTTGATATAGAACCGTGTTTATCTGTGCAGTCATCGTTTATAAATTGGCGAATTGATATAGAACCGTGGTTATCTGTGCGGATAACTTAAAGAATTGCTTGGTATTCCTCCCCCCTCCCCCTCCAAAAAAAAAAAAAAGAATAATAAGATTTGTTGCATCCCTCAACTCCTGCACAAGTATCTTTGTTTAGTACGATTATATTTACCTATTAATTTTTACTAAATTGTTACTTCTGTATCAACTACGCATACATTAAAATGGCTGCAACTTCAATCTCGTTAACGT
Organism: Ylistrum balloti; assembly: GCF_031769215.1. NCBI lineage: Eukaryota > Metazoa > Mollusca > Bivalvia > Pectinida > Pectinidae > Ylistrum > Ylistrum balloti. The sequence goes on along the minus strand of NW_026783115.1, from coordinate 24,118 downwards.
ATGGGTGATAATAAATCAAGAATGCTTCTTTGATATATAAGTGACACACTTACCCGAGATCCGGAAGAATGAAGACACAAATCCGGAAATATAATGGACAAAGCAAATCGCAATCGACGGCAAGGTGTATATTGGAAATGCTTACAGATAGTTGGTGCGAAACTTCCATCGAAACTGCCATCATCTGGTGGAAACAACAGATAGATAGATAATGAAAGTTAAGATATTTTGTGATTATTTGTATCTATATAGTTATACTTCCATGATGAAGTCATATCTACAGTCTAACAGGTTTCATATTTGTTTCTGTCTTTGTCTCTATTTAGTTTAGATGATGCATTAATTTTAGCTGCCTGACTCCCTATTAAAAACACCAAACAGATATACCGATATTTGATGATTGAAACAGCGGAATCCAGTTCCTCCCACTTATTTGTATTTTGAGAGTATTCAGTTTCTTGGCGTATTGAATAATGTTAGATGAAACACCCTTAATAAGCTACTTAATACTACAAATACTAAATGCCAAAAAAAAAAAAAAAAAACCTCCCTATTCATGCCAGTGTCACGTCAAATAGCCTCTTATGAAAATCTGTCGCCAACAAATAGTAGTGAATCTTTAAAAAATCTGCTTTTCAAAGACAGCGGCATGTTAGGAATAGCTAATTAATTATGATTTTCACACTTTTTTTTACCCATGTAAAATATGTGAAATACCGGAATTATGTCTTATTTTAGTTTCGAAATAAGTCTTATTTCATTATTCAAGCACTCTCGACACAAATTATATACCTGCTACAAGAATACAGCTTTACCTTTTTGGTTGTGGTTCATTTTATCATAGCACAAAGTGAAATATATACTTTTTCAGATACTCAAACAGAGGTAAAATATTTTGACAGCACTAGAATTGATTTTTTCACAACAGATTTTTGTTTGTTGGGTGAAGATTAAATGGCAAAAATTTCTTTTCAACTTTTCCCGTTCATGTTTTTTAGAAAGGTTCGATTTAGGAAAAACAGTTAGTTTTAAAGTTAAAAAATGTGGTTTGTTGGTGTCCTTTTTTCTCTCTAGAAGTGTCAGGTTATGTTTAAATATGCATTAAAAAAAAAATCAGAACCGTTACCTAATTTTTAGAACCGTTACCTCTAGGAATGGAAGAAACATCATACTCGGTATCAGAACCGTTACCTCTAGGAATGGAAGAAACATACTCGGTATAACCGTTACCTCTAGGAATGGAAGAAACATACTGGTATCAGAACCGTTACCTCTAGGAATGGAAGAAAAATCATACTCGGTATCGGAACCGTTACCTCTAGGAATGGAAGAAACATCATACTCGGTATCAGAACCGTTACCTCTAGGAATGGAAGAAACATCATACTCGGTATCAGAACCGTTACCTCTAGGAATGGAAGAAACATCGGTGTCACCGTTACCTCAGGAATGGAAGAACATCATACTCGGTATCAGAACCGTTACCTCTAGGAATGGAAGAAACATCATACTCGGTATCAGAACCGTTACCTCTAGGAATGGAAGAAACATTCTACTTGGTATCAGAACCGTTACCTCTAGGAATGGAAGAAACATCATACTTAGTATCAGAACCGTTACCTCTAGGAATGGAGATATTACAGCCAATTATTAGCCCCAACGATAAGGTTTTCAAAATTCGGAAAAAAATTCTACCACTCAAAACATTATCTGGACTAAAGTGACAACCATGACAAAAATAGTGGCAACGTCTTGGTAAATCCGGGAACAAAGTCGATTAGTAAATCGATATTAATAATATTGATAATTGATATTGAATCAAGACGAAGTTCGAGACAACTCTCAAACAAGGGACCGAGGAGGCATTTTATTTATGCTTACATCGTTAATAAACGTCTTGTCTAAGAAACATTTCGAAAAATCACATAATTTAGTCACCATAATAGGAACAAGAATGTGTTCTTTTAAATACTTAATGCGCGCCATGATAACGGCATACATGCATTCCTCTTCCGAGCTTTGACTAGAAAAAAGAATAGAACCTATACAAAAGTGAGATAGTAATAAAGATTTAGCTCTCACAGAACAATAAGTAGGTACAGCTGTAGTATCTATTTCTTATTCCGTGACTGGAAACCACTCAGACGGGTAACAGGTATACGGGCTTGTAGTAACGGCATTCTTATAGGGATCAATTTTCGTATGAACATTTCATTGATGTCAAGGACAACTTAAAAATCAATATTTCCGAATTAAAACGAAGATAACAACAACATACATAATGTGTCTGTCACCTTCTCCTAGTAGCTGTCCAGAAAATACTAATCTTGTTGCCATGGTTTCATTCTGGTGAACAATAACATCAAAGACCTTTACATTCAAATAACATTAATTACATATCCCAATGAAATGGTTTATACTAGATAGACGCATGGTTATCTCTGAGATTGCATCTTGTGTATTTACTCAGTCATTATATCAAGTTGGACTGTCATGTTTATTGTGATATATAGAGTAATGTACCGACAAAACATTTTGACGGATGTAATTTCTTAGTAGTCAGGTGTCAATTTAAACAGTTGTATACCGATATATACTACCCAACAATCTAACAGCGAACAGCAACGAACTGACATCGATCATTTCTTTTTTCAATTGACGGAAAATTATACGTACAGTGCTTCACGATGATGAATCGTAAAGTCACTTGGTCGATTTGGTTTGGGATGCACTGGAAACAACCACTATAACGACAATGATACAAGGGTTCACACATGTTTATGCAATCGACGAGTGAAGAGTTTGAATAAATGAAAAATTTTATTGGAAGACCTTTGATTTTTTTTCACAAATTTTTAAAAAGTCTTCTGAAAGTGTAAGCGTCATTAGCGTCACCGACGACAATCGCCATTCAACTCTTGGTCATTGTAACTAAGGCATGTTTTCAAACGAGAACAAGGTTAAACAAAACGGAACCACAAAAGAACCTAGATATCATCTCTTATTAAACACTTGTTTGAGAATAAACAAAATTGGATTTCTTCTGTAAGTCGTAAACATGAAAGTTTATGAATGTTTTGAATTGAAACCTAATTTATGTGGACATTTCAATGCAAACAACAGGCTTTAAGGCTGATGCGCCTACTCATCTCAATTATAAATCAATTTGGTTAGTTTATGTTTTCCTTAGTCGTTTCTTCAATTTCAAAGTTTAAGTTCTTAGCATCACTTACGAGCCCTCAAATGACGAAACAACTATGTGATACAGCTTTATTAATTGGTTGATTCTATGGTATCTAAATACGAAACAGCTATGTGATACAGCTTTATTAATTGGTTGATTCTATGGTATCTAAATACGAAAAAACTATATGATACAGCTTTATTAATTGGTTGATTCTATGGTATCTAAATTTGAATATGTATTGAAAGGTGTCATTTACTTGTGTTTTTTGTACATTCTGAATGTTGGTTTGCTCGATTCAAATATGTAGTACTGATTTTTCCAGGTACAAACAGTCAATTAAAAAAAAGACGAAACAGTAATTATATTTGTATGTGTATGTTCAAGTCATTTTTGCTTAACAGAAATAGAGGACAGGAGTTGGTAATCAGTTCTTAATTAGTCTCAAAGTATAAAAGACAAAGTAAGTCTTTGAAACAACGCTTTACGATGAAGATACCATAAAGAAACAACGTGTAAAAATCTCCAATAAATTTTCATTTTGTTAGAGATTTTATGGGACATGTTTCAGAAGTTTTTAAATTGCGAACTTTGCTGATAGCAAAAACTAAAACTTCGAGACGAGTTTCATAAAATTGCATCGGAAATAAGAACAAATTTTAGATATCAATATCATTTACTACATAACTCAGAACATTTACATTTAAATTCACAGATTTAAAGTCAAAATGTGGAGGACAAAATAAATCGAACGGAACATCGTGTCGTTTAGTTATCATCATTACTGGAAAATTTCGTGTGATTTAATAAAAGTTTTCAAACACTCAACTCATTCGGTTTTTTCAAATAATAACATTCAAAAATACAATTTTATCATTTCGTCATTTTCACCAATAACCAAATTGACTTTAAGTATTCAAATATACAAGGAAAGTTTTGCGGTCATTCTATTTTAACATCACCTTTTATCATATCAAAAACCGCTTCATTTACTCTGCTACCACGCTTTTTTAATATTTCTAGGAAAGAAGCAAAATACTTTGTTTGTCCTTGAATGTACCAATAAAGTCTTACTGATTTCCTGCAAACATCTGTTTATTCGCTGTAAACATTATACAGGCAAAGATGCTTCTAATACAGGTGTTGATTCATTCATTTCAGATATCATTTCAAAAAAGGCCGAAACAGTGAATTGTGTTTGTATGTGCATGTTCAAGTCATTTTGTTTCTCGCTGTAAGCTATACACAAGGAAAGATGCTTGTTATCCAGGCGTTGCTTCATTCAGTTAAGATATTTATTCAATACCTTTTGTGTTCGATAAAGTCCCTCGTGATAACATGCTTAGGTATGACTGACAGTTGTGTTATAATGAGACATGTTTATTCTGTAAAGTAGAGGACACGGTGTTGTCAGTATATGCTTTCGTAACACGAGGATAAAGGTATCGAGAGGAGAACATTGATACTATTCAGTTTATCGGCGTCACTCTGACAGGACAATGGCGTTATCTGGAAATGTACATATTCTAATCATCATCGTAAGTAAATTTAGATAATAACGTACTATTTCAGTTACGTTTTGTTATCGAAATTCTATTTTAGCAATTTTTAGATACGAAACATTGGAGATTTTGTGATCTATGTAGGGAATGAGTGGTTTCCAGTCACAGAATAAGAAATAGATACTACAGCTGTACCTACTTATTGTTCTGTGAGAGTTAAATCTTTATTACTATCTCACTTTTGTATAGGTTCTATTCTTTTTTCTAGTCAAAGCTCGGAAGAGGAATGCATGTATGCCGTTATCATGGCGCGCATTAAGTATTTAAAAGAACACATTCTTGTTCCTATTATGGTGACTAAATTATGTGATTCTTCGAAACGTTTCTTAGACAAGACGTTTATTAACGATGTAAGCATAAATAAAATGCCTCCTCGGTCCCTTGTTTGAGAGTTGTCTCGAACTTCGTCTTGATTCAATATCAATTGTCAATATTATTAATATCGATTTACTAATCGATTTTGTTCCCGGATTTACCAAGACGTTGCCACTATTTTTTGTCATGGCTGTCACTTTAGTCCAGATATTGCTTTGAGTGGTATAATTCTTTTCCGAATTTTGAAAACCTTATCGTTGGGGCTAATTATTGGCTGCAATATCTCCATTCCTGGAGGTAACGGTTCTGATACTAAGTAGGATGTTTCTTCCGTTCCTAGAGGTAACGGGTCCGATACCGAGTATGATGTGTCTTTCATTCCTAGAGGTAACGGTTCTGATACCGAGTATGATGTTTCTTCCATTCCTAGAGGTAACGGTTCTGATACCGAGTATGATGTTCTTCCATTCCTAGAGGTAACGGTTCTGACACCGAGTATGATGTTTCTTCCATTCCTAGAGGTAACGGTTCTGATACCGAGTATGATGTTCTTCCATTCCTAGAGGTAACGGTTCTGACACCGAGTATGATGTTTCTTCCATTCCTAGAGGTAACGGTTCCGATACCGAGTATGATGTTTCTTCCATTCCTAGAGGTAACGGTTCTGATACCGAGTATGATGTTCTTCCATTCCTAGAGGTAACGGTTCCGATACCGAGTATGATGTTTCTTCCATTCCTAGAGGTAACGGTTCTGATACCGAGTATGATGTTTCTTCCATTCCTAGAGGTAACGGTTCTGATACCGAGTATGATGTTCTTCCATTCCTAGAGGTAACGGTTCTGATTCTTTTTTTTAATGCATATTTAAACATAACCTGACACTTCTAGAGAGAAAAAAGGACACCAACAAACCACATTTTTTAACTTTAAAACTAACTGTTTTTCCTAAAATCGAACCTTTCTAAAAAACATGAACGGGAAAAGTTGAAAAGAAATTTTTGCCATTTAATCTTCACCCAACAAACAAAAATCTGTTGTGAAAAAATCAATTCTAGTGCTGTCAAAATATTTTACCTCTGTTTGAGTATCTGAAAAAGTATATATTTCACTTTGTGCTATGATAAAATGAACCACAACCAAAAAGGTAAAGCTGTATTCTTGTAGCAGGTATATAATTTGTGTCGAGAGTGCTTGAATAATGAAATAAGACTTATTTCGAAACTAAAATAAGACATAATTCCGGTATTTCACATATTTTACATGGGTAAAAAAAAGTGTGAAAATCATAATTAATTAGCTATTCCTAACATGCCGCTGTCTTTGAAAAGCAGATTTTTTAAAGATTCACTACTATTTGTTGGCGACAGATTTTCATAAGAGGCTATTTGACGTGACACTGGCATGAATAGGGAGGTTTTTTTTTTTTTTTTTTTGGCATTTAGTATTTGTAGTATTAAGTAGCTTATTAAGGGTGTTTCATCTAACATTATTCAATACGCCAAGAAACTGAATACTCTCAAAATACAAATAAGTGGGAGGAACTGGATTCCGCTGTTTCAATCATCAAATATCGGTATATCTGTTTGGTGTTTTTAATAGGGAGTCAGGCAGCTAAAATTAATGCATCATCTAAACTAAATAGAGACAAAGACAGAAACAAATATGAAACCTGTTAGACTGTAGATATGACTTCATCATGGAAGTATAACTATATAGATACAAATAATCACAAAATATCTTAACTTTCATTATCTATCTATCTGTTGTTTCCACCAGATGATGGCAGTTTCGATGGAAGTTTCGCACCAACTATCTGTAAGCATTTCCAATATACACCTTGCCGTCGATTGCGATTTGCTTTGTCCATTATATTTCCGGATTTGTGTCTTCATTCTTCCGGATCTCGGGTAAGTGTGTCACTTATATATCAAGCATTCTTGATTTATTATCACCCATACGTTAACGAGATTGAAGTTGCAGCCATTTTAATGTATGCGTAGTTGATACAGAAGTAACAATTTAGTAAAAATTAATAGGTAAATATAATCGTACTAAACAAAGATACTTGTGCAGGAGTTGAGGGATGCAACAAATCTTATTATTCTTTTTTTTTTTTTTTTGGAGGGGGAGGGGGGAGGAATACCAAGCAATTCTTTAAGTTATCCGCACAGATAACCACGGTTCTATATCAATTCGCCAATTTATAAACGATGACTGCACAGATAAACACGGTTCTATATCAACTCGCCAATTTATAAACGATGACTGCACAGATAGCCGCGGTTCTTTATCAACTCGCCAATTCATGAATGTTGAATGCACAGATTACCACGGTTAGATATCAACTCGCAACTTTATGAAAGATGAATTTGCAAAAGAATCGGAAAGGATACTATTAACTTCATTATTTTACACCAGAAGTATGTTAAAGTTAACATACCACCATACATTCAATGCATTTATACCCTCGTAATTTCTTTCAAACTTTTTATAACTTTTCACCTGCTTATAAAAATATAATATAATATAGATAATATTCAATGTCAACATAATCGTAATCCGAACTCAAATTCAATAAAATCGGGGCAAAATATGAAAAAAAGAAAGATTTACAAGGAGACTCATGAAAAAAAGATGAATAAGGTAATATGTTCCGAAAGAGTAAGCGTCTTCTGATTCATCATCAAACCATCAAACACATTCAGCTTCATGTTGCAAAAAGAAATAGAATATTTCTCCATGTTATCACTATGACGATCATAAAACTTCCCAACGATTTTATTCAATAGGCATCTGTTCAAACCATGTGTTACAAGTTTGTCCGTTAGATAACGACTTCTTGCACGAAAATAGTGATAATTCGAACAAGCACTTGCATATCGACACATTTGTGACATGTAAACACCACAAATTGGCTACATTAGCTTTTCATGAAGGGTCCTAAATTTGTGAAACCCGTTTATTAACTTGAATATGAATTTCAAGATACTTATGGATTCCGTTGAAAACTATGCCTGAAAACTGGTAAACAAGAACAACCTGTGTTGGATTCACTTACTGAATGACTTAAATCCATTTGGTCCATTCCTCTTCAAAGAACCACCAGCGAGAAATCTAAATAAACACAAGACACTATTACACCTCTGTTGATGCCCCTACTAAAATAATGTTCACTATTGAAATATTATTATTTCTATAGACTTGACGTTGTTTCAATTGTAGACGTATTTCAATTGAATCTGCGACCACTATTGCAATAAAGGTTTTCAATATTGAAATAATATTTCAATTTTGAACATTATTTAAATAGGGGTTTCAATACATCCCCTACATACAAAAAGAACGATAACAAAGGAATCCCCATCTAAATATAATGTAATCTTTCTAAATAACAAATATTGGCTAAACATACTTCAGAATTACAATCGTTTAAATCGCATTTTACTGATAAGGATTACGACCTCCCTCCTCAGTTTACTTAGTTTAGTCAACTTGACAAGAATACATATAAATGGCGTTTTTATGAGGGCTAGTCCAGTTGTACAATCAAACCTTAGTCCAATTTTTTACTACCATTCTTTGTACTTTCAAATCTGGGTTACTGACTTCTCAAGTTCTCTTATAATGGGAAATTCCTATTTCAAGAAAGTTGAAAAGTGGTACCCCAAAAAATGTAAGTGTAGCACATGAAGTGTGCTTTGTTTTCATACAAGGCTCAATCTATGCAAGAAGTTATTAGAACAAGTCAAAATACTTTGCAAAGTCCTTTAAATTTCTCTTTCAGCTATAATGACGACGTCTTTAAATAATGTGATTTGACCACTTCCATCGTATATAACAACCAGAGTTGAAAATCAAGGACACGACACTTTTATATCAGCCGCTTAACTGGCTAAGCAGATGTATAAAAATCATTGGGAAGTTTAACGGTCGTCATAGATATCCCATTAAGAACAATTATTGGTGTGATATGAAGCTGGACGTGTTTTATTCTACTTAGCTTACATTTGGTTTCCTTGCTGCATACTTTGTTCTCATTTGATAACGTGAAATTGCTTTTTTAAAAATTACTTGCATTTACATGGCGGGTGTCGTCGATGAGGCATAAGGCGCTTACTCTTCCGCAACACATGGTCTTATTATTCTTGTTCTTTTTCAGGAGTCTCCGTATAAATCTTTCTTTTCATATTTAGTCCTAGTTGTATGGAATATGAGTTTAAATTATGATTATGTTGCCATGCTGGTATTTTCTTGATGCTTTATGTACCTGGAATGACCAAGATTTACATACATTCTCCTTGTACTTTTTCATGAGTCGCCGTGTTAATGTTTCGTTTGTTCATATTTTGACCTAAATTTAATGAATTCTAGTTTGGATCACGCTTATGTTCACATATTGGTGCATCGTATTGTGTTTTATGAACTCCTAAGTAAAATCTCAAGAAGCGAAATGCATCGTTTAAAAAATGTATGTAATGCCTTTCCTTTACTAATAATAACTTTGCTTTACTTTGCTTTTTGAGATCAGTTTTTTTTTCTAAATTATGAAATATTTGTAAATATATATATTATTATTATCATCATTATTAAATATATATATGCAGTGTACAGCATGTCTTAACATTGATCTATAACCAACACATATATAGTAATACGTAAATTAATGGAAAACCTCTTCATTCACAAAGATTTGTGTTTGAAATAGCACTATTCATAGATGCAATCAACACCTTGTCACCAATATAATGGTCACTCTTGGAAAAGGTTTATCTTCCCATTTGCTCGAAACAGTGAAAAGTAGGCTTTAAGATTCACTAACACGAGTGTTTCAATGCCTTTGATGATACCGGCTTTAATGCTATACTTTTTAAGATGACAATTAGAATAGAAATATATATATTTATGTAAGATTCATTGCTGCAGTATTAATACTAAGTATTTTTAATCAATATATTACAGACATTGCTCAAGTACAAGAGCACCCCTTGACTGCCTGGATACCAAGTGCAAAGAACTGACTATGCGAAGTGTAAATCATTCAAACCTTTATTTTACACCTCAGAACATCCACAACGAAACAGCAGTAAGTTCCTTAAGAAAGGTTTCTATTCATGAAGCTCTTAATAACATTAAAAAACTAAACACATCGTAAGTATCACCTGATATCGACATACTTATACGCAGATCCTTTATCTAAAATTTACATTCCATACTGAAATCTGTTTGAGTCACTTCAATAGGGCAGTTACCGATCTCACCAAATAAAGATGGATAACAAATTTACCTCTCCTCAAAAAAGTCCGAATTCAAGGTTTTTTATATCTCTATTTTCAATTTTAGCACTGTTATCGTTGTCATTTTTACACTTGAATTGCACGTAAATGGCTAAAGGAGACTTGACGGAGCGACCTCAGACCACAATGCCTCTAGCATATTATGTTCTATCAAGGAAAGAAGTCTAAACGTTAACATTGAAAAATGATCTGCTTGTTTGATCATTTGATGTGTTCATACAGAAGCTAGCGAAATGAAATCCCTCATGACAAGTTTTTTTTTAGAAATCAATTGTCATTTGAATGCCAATACTCTTTTTAGTTAACTGAAATAAATGGAAAATGACCAAAGGTAAGTTCCTTAAAACAGACAACATACACTTCATCTGTTCACGGGATGTTTTTAACTTTTAGAGAAACTCAATATTTTTCACACTGCACACTGCTTGAATTTTCATTTTACTGATAAAATAAAACTGCTATTCATCAAAGATTATATAATGGACTCGATCTGAAGGGTTCGAACGTGAGACACCCCAAAATGGCTACTTACGATAAATGTTGATTAATCGTAAACGTTCCTTCAATTCTATTTTTAAATTAATAATAAATTTTAATCAACATTAAATACATAGTTACGACAAACCTCTACAATATCAGTGACATTTTCCGTTGTCTGTTTCTTTTGATATCACTTTATTTACGGCTTTTCGATTTTCACATATCTCCCAATGCTCACTGATCATTGGTGAACTAATCACGTGATATCTATTTATATCATTATGAACATTTTGATATCATTTACACACATCACTTAACATCCATGTTGGTCCATCCGAATATATTTGAGGCCCAATTTTACGTGTTAAAGAACAAGTTGGTACATCACAGACTTATTTCTAAATATTCTGTTATAATATCTTTCAAAACATGTATAATTTGATACAAGTACAAGCAATAAGCAATTACAGCAGAGAAGTCTGTAGTTGATTTGACATTTCCAGCATGTTACTTTGCCATACACATGTATCATCGTTTTTTATTTTAGATAAACGTCTTTATTTCTGAGATTAAAACAACCGGATATTGTGAGCCCTCTATACCGAATGATTGCCGGTATATGAACCAATCTTCCTATCTAATCAACGATGGACCTTTCAGGTTTGTGATTTAGGTTAATGTTTCAACGCTCTATTGAACGGTGTTAGGATCTACTTCTGAAAAAAGTGATAATGCCAACTTAGCTGTTATAATATATCATATAATGTGTTCAGACAATTTTATTTCTAATGATTTAGATAGACGCTGTCTTTTGATTAAGTGATCAAAATTTCTCCAAACTAAAGAAATACCATACAAAATTACACTTACATATTCATCAAAATCTTCAACCGCGATGCATTAGTCTTTATTATATACTCCTTCTTCATTTCTTATCATTCACAATAAAGATAAACTTTAAATTTTAAAACAAATTTTATGAAACGCGTTGTTAATCGAATAATTTTCATGATCTTATCCATGATATACTCATTAATTTTGACGCTCGCCCAAAGATGGCGACCACCATTCCAGTTGAGGCAGATAGTCAACACTTTATCATAACAGAATGCTAGTATGGTTTACCGAAATGTGCTGTGGAGAGTAAAATGTTAATCAAATTCTGATTCACTTTTCCCCGCTTCCAGTGTGTTTGCCGGTAATGTCCGAATGTCAATACAGGCGATAACCGTTACATTGGGATATATTCTTAATCGGGGGTCTTCTTTAATTAATAAGATCTCAACTACTGTTCGAGTATTACGGTCTCCTACATCTACTTGATAATTCTGTAGATAATGATATATAAATCAAAATCTCCATTTAAAACAAACACACTGACAATGATTTTTTGTCGATACCACTCCACCATAACAGTTGTTATGTCGATCTATTTTAGTAAATATATACCTTTCCCACTCTGAGATGGGCATGAGTTTGATCATGTACACTAGGAGTCAATACCAAAAAAAAGTTTCAAATGACTGGACTACAGCCTGGCTGTAACCTATCGACAACTTGACGTCACCAAAAGATGTTTTGATTTGCCAAGAACATATGAGGGACCATTTCGAACACAATTGTGTAGTTTTTTTCAGTTTTCGTTTACTTTCTTTGATATCTTTGATAATCACATCACTTTTAGAATAAAATTGCTTTAGAATTGGGATGGCTGACTTTATTTTTATGCATCATGAATTTTGTGGTATTCACGCTCGACTTCGTCTCATGTTAATTATCTAATCTAAAGTATATTAATAAAAACAAGCCTTCTGTCCCTCAGATGTATATTATTAATATCGTCAAACACGATTCATAATTAGTAAATATTTTATTGCCCTTACACACACCATATAACGTCGATTCCAGAGGAGAAACGCTTTTGATATTTGTTGATCTTTTTTCAGTTTTCAGGTAACACTTACAGGTTTACCTGCACTAAGGTATTTTCCACCGACACTTCCAGGTACGTTTGTCAATATTTCTGTGTGACAATAGTAGGTATGTGTGGCAAAGTTGTTGAGCAACAACATCGGGTATTTTTGTCAACATTTTTATACATTATCTGCGTGACAACATAGGTATTTGAGTCAACATTTCCTGACAATACCATCTATGTGTATCGATGATTCTTAATAACATTAGGTTTGTATGTCATCAGTTCTGTAGGACACATTAGGTATATGTGGCAACATTTCTGTCAGACAACACCAGGTATGAGTGAAAGTATTTTTGTTCTTGTCAACTGTTGTACTTATCAAAGGTTGTATTTATTATCAGTTTTATTTATATATAATTGTTAAGATAAGTTGTGTATCTCATTAATATATTGTTTAATCTAAGCATTGTATTATATGACGTGTTCATTGTTTGATACTGTGCCACCATTATATCATAAGCTGTTGTCTTTATAAGATTTGGTTTTATCATTGCAATATTCTAGTTAATCAATATATGGTTAAGTTTCATCATCAAATTATTTAGATTCAACCTGATATTTTATTATTCCTCCATTAAATGAATTAGTGTGATCTATAAATGATATCAAATATGAAATTGTGATATTGTATCGTTAAACCATTCCGCTATAATATTATTCACAAACGTCATGGTAGCATTGCTACATAACATTACATCATGATATTATTTTAACACTTCATTATATGTTATGATACGATTCTGACAAATGTCTGCGCGAATCCGAATTAAACGGAATTTTCAAATGGAGTCACTTTTTCTGAGAAAAGAAGTGGTGTTGCTGGTGCTAAATGTAAGTAGCTTTAAACCCAAACTGCACGCATATTTTTGATTTCCCTACGATGGTAAAATAGGTTTCCATTGTGCTTATCCTCCACCATTAGACAGCATCAAGTGCTTTATCGGAGGACTCCATGGATAATCTGAATTGCATTGTATCCATTTTTCCTCCCGTCTTTGCTGCTAATGCTCTATCTCAATCACTAGTAGTCATAGTAAATTAATATTGTCTTGAGCATGATTTCACCTAGGTAAAGTGACTTGTCTTGTATCAAAAGTATGTGAACTTGCCATTGGACATTATCCGGTAAAAACCTCTATCCCCTACATCTCTTGTCCACTGGACTTCATAGTTGGGGCATATCATCTAGATGAGGCGATGCGTAATGTACCAAACGACAAACTTCACTAAACAAATCTTTTACATATATCTGAGAAAAAGTTTGTCTGTGTTCTATCTTCTAAAGTTTTGCGTTGTGTACGTCAGTCTCGCCGTTCAACCGTCCGTCCGTCGCAGTTATTCTTGTCCGTGCTCTCTTTCCTACACTACTTGTCACTGGAACTTCATAGTGGTGAAAGGCTTTACATAGGTGAGGCGATATGTCATGTATCACATGTAAGTTACTTAAGGCCTACAGTTTGGTTTTTGAGTTGACGTTATATCGCCTTTTTATGTTGATCTGGAGTCGATGAACTTATGAACTCCAGTCTTATACAAAGTGAGGAAAACCGAAGGAAATCACTTGGGTTGGCTTTTAATCGATACATGTGGAAAGTAATGATAATCATCGACAAGAAATATTTTCAAAAATGTTTAGGTTCCTGTCAAATCTACATACGCGAATGTGAAATAAACGTACATAGGAACAAAAGGTAAATAACTATTGTATTATTTAACCTGTGCTTTTAGAACATTGTAGACGTATCGTGTGAGCGAGTTTTTGAAGCAATAACATTATTTTCGTGTGAACATTGCATTGTAGTTATGGGCTTCGTAAAATCAATATTTCTAAATTAAAACTATATACAAAATACACCTGTCACTTTCTCTAGAAGCTGCACAGGAAATAGTTTGTAAGAGATCTTGCTGCCATGGTTTCATAACGTTGAACAATTGCATCAAAGTTTTTATCCTTTGAAATAATATCGATTTATATATCCATACTGGTTTTATAACTGATAAACATTTTATTATCTCTGCGTTAAGTATTTGCTGAGTCATTATATTAAATGTGATTGCCATGTTTTGTAATATATAGAATGATCAGACATAACCTTTGTCGGATGAGATTTCTCAGTTGTAAGGTGTGAATTTAAATACCATATCAACATACATTATCCAACTACTAACCACAAGCAGCAGGGAGATTAATTTTTTTCATAGACTGATAGATTGCACGTATCATGTTCCCGTTTTTTTTTTCTGTGACAATTTTCATTCATCAAATCACTTGATTGATAAAAAAGTATATTCATATAATTTTATCACTTGGATTGTGCCATGACTCTAATTTGTGAGTCAGCCTTTCCCTCCTGTGGAATCCGGGGAACATTATGTCTTGTATCTAAAGTTTGAAGAAGTATTCGAGGTATTTCATAAATAAAAATACTTGTATGTTAACGTTGAATCACACTTTAAAATAGTAGGTTTAAATTTAGTAAAACTTATAGACATATTAAGTTGTTATATTGATGATATATGATGGTATGAGGATAACGGCATGTCTACAAAATCGCATGAGCAAGGGCAAGATGTGGAGAGGTCTTTAACCAGAACCTTGAAAACTTGCAAAAGATTAAAATCAGTAAAACTTGATCTCAAATAAGTATAAGGTTAAAAATAAAGTGACATCAGACAAACTAACGAGCATCGAATAAACCTACATATTATACATGGGATAAGAATGTTTCCCAACATACTCGTGACAATATTCACACCAGTCTCTTGCAAATTGAAACGTAAAGTCATACAAGTTGTAAGTAAACATGTTGTAAATATTTTACATTAATACCCATTTCATATAAACCATCGAGTTAGTAAATCTTGTGACAATTTGCTCTATTTGAAGCATTGATATGTTCCAAATATCTTTGTAGGTGTTGGTTTTAATTATAATGATAACATAAAACCAATCAACACTAAGATCTTCGACGCTTTACATTCAGATATATTTTCATGAAACAACATGTTTAATACAGCATGTTCAATGAGTTTTCATTTCATATGAGATTTACGAAACGAAACTTAAAAACTAAAAAAAAACTAACTTTTTCTCATGTTTTACAGTAAACCTAAGGACAAAATTACGGTGATACAGCAATTTTGTTCAACCAATTCAATTACTGCCGTAAGGCATTGTCCACTACAACTTTTTTTCAATAGAAATAACGCTCTTGTGTATTTTAATTTGTGACATATGCAAAAATATTAGTTAAGCGAATTCAGTGGGCAGCAGGTTCATTAAGACATTGTGAAAACGATTTAATGCATCAAATAGAAGTATTCTGTATATATTACATGTTATTAGAAATGCAAAAAAAAAAAAAAAAAAAAACCAATAATAATAATAAAAATTAAAATGACCTGATAACTGTGTAAAGGGGAGAAAGACATCTTAAAAAGAGATGGTTACAAAATTGTATTTCAACAAATAAAAGATGTATACATTAAAACATATTGAGTACCTTATCGATGATAATTTTCGAGCAGAAAAAATAAACTAAGGATTATCATTCATCAGTTTTATGTCTCCCTTTCTTAAGGCTTAAAATATACATCTTTGTTAATTTGCTATCATCTTTTGATTACTCATATTTTGTTCTATATTGAGATACCTGTCTTTCCGTACCAAGCGGACAAAATAACGATACCCCTTCATGTTATCTAGGTATTATCATTTAAATCGCAAGGTGGGATCTAACTATTGGCTTCTTCTATATCAGTCAAGTAGCGTTACCTTGCACGCACACATGTCAACAAAAATGGTTGCAACCTATATCTTTATAAAACACACTGGAGAGAGTTTTAGAAAGAAGCCTTCGGAATCTTTTGATGATAGTAACAGTGAGTATGACTTTCAGTAACAAAAAATTATTTTGTGTTTATTATCAGATGTATGTCTGTTTATTATGACCAGGTATGGTACGTTGTCTCGTTATCTTTGTTTACGATCTATGTATATTTGCATTCAACAGTCATCCAGGGTAAGGAATGACGACTAATCACTTACTCCTATTTTACCTGTATAAGTTACACCTATTTTACCTGTATAAGTTACACCTATTTTACCCTTATAAACAGAAAATTTGGTGATATACATACTTAGTACTGAAGCAAGTTTGGAGATTCTGTTGCTTATATAACATATCGGATTTAGAATTTACTTGCAGACTGACTATCACATAGGAATAATGACCTCACTGGTACTCTCGCTATACATTGTATAAAGACTTATACAGGTGTGTTAGCTCTCCTGTGGTTTCTAGACAAAAAGCTTACTATCATAGTCACCTCAGCCTTGGGTGTTACATTGCCCCTGTAAGTAATTTTCACATATCTTTCAATAGCAGGCCGCTTTCTTCCTTTCATTCATGGATTATTGGCAGATCACTTTTTATACTTACCTGGATCCATCTCCCTTCAAGATACATATTCAGCCATTAAAGTCGGTTCTATCAAGTGTATTTCAGATACATTTTTGTACATGAGCTGACCTTCATTAATGCACCATTTAAATCGATTTAGATGAACACTAGGCCTCGGGACATTCATATATATGAAATCCTATATCGTGGATACTGTAATAACATTTCTATTTACCAACTGTTTTGATTGCACGTTTGAGCATTTGTAGCAAATAATGCGTTCAATTAATTAATTTCCTGACAATATAAATTCTATAATATCTCCTCAAAACGGATAACTTTCATTCATCAAAGATCTTTTGTTCTTATGAAGTCTGGAATTTTTCCCAAATATCAATAATCACTGCAAATTTGTAACTATTCAGATTAACATAATTTTTTGGTTATGAAATACATAAGAATATATATAAGAATAATAACAATAAAACGAGGTCATTGGCACAACTGTAAGATACTATATAGGTAAGGGTAAAAATATTACAAAGGTAAAAACAACAGGTAGCCATAGGCAATGTTCATTGCCTATAATGGTGGGCATAACTCTATCACCTGCACCAGGTATAATGCACACGTAGTTTACCTGTAGCGTAAACCACGTCAAACCTTGCCTTAATCCTGTGCACATCAAGTGTACCATCTGTAAAGATTTGAATCCTGTTATAGCGCTGAAATGATGTAATGATGTTGCTGCCATGAAACAAGTTATAAATAAACACTTGACATCTGAGTATGGAGATAAAGAAATTGAGCATTATACAGGATTTTTTCGATCGAACGGCAAATAAGTCGGCGAGAGTCTCTGATTGGTTGAGTATAAAAGACTATAACTGAAAATCAATTGGTTCGAGTGAATGAGATTTGTGTTAATATTTATGAAAATGTCAATGACTTTTTTCCAAAATCCAAGATATGCGCTGGAGGAATTGAAATTTAAATGTTGTTCAATATGGATGAAAAGTACCACATATGTGTGATCTAATATAAGGAACACAACGGAATAATATTAAAAGTAAATTTTACGCAACATGCTCTAGTTTAAACCATTTTCTGAGATACCTTTGGAAAGTTTTGCAGTTTTTTTTTAATTTGATGATACTTTATATGTCTGTGTTGCATATATTTGTATGGAAATAATGCCATAAGTATCCATGGATTAACTAATTAATTCTAGCTTATATCCGGCACTTTTATTTTGTCGCTGTGAACTACATGCAGGCATAATTTCAAATGCAGGTGTCGCTTCAGTCCGATATTAACATTTTATACAATACTTGACGTGTCCGATCGATGTAGTCCGTCGTGATAGCATGCTTCACAGATAAGCGTATCACGGGACACTTTTTATGTAGGAAGTTAAGAGAACATTTAGTTAATCAATACATGTTTTTCGTGAAACACCGTTCTGTAGTCAGGGTAAACACATGGATAAAAGGGTGTATCAAGGGGTAAATTTTAATACGATCCAGATTACGCATGTCACTCTGACAGGACAATGATGTTACCTGGGAATATACCAATTATCATCATTATCGTAAGTAAATGAAGATGAAATGATATTTCAGTAAAGTTTCTAAATTTCGCCTATATCCAGTAGGACATTTTTAATACTTTTCAAATAGGAAATCATGGAGAATTTGTGACCGATATCGATAATGACGAAAAACAGTTCAATACATTTGGTAATATTAATTGGCCAATAACTACATATCCTACATTTAACTAAAGGCAATGGTATTGTAAGTCCTATTATCCTACCGTCTGTTACCCAAAACATTGCAAAAATAACCCCTATTGTTATTTGAAACTATGGATACTCATGCAACTGGAATGATATATATCGGAGAATCAATTGCAAACTAATTACTTTTGTCCGTAACTGAACGTTACAAATGAAGAATTATCTCTCAATGAATGCTACGAAGCTTTAAAACAAAAAGTACAAACAATATTTAGCTTTAGCAGTTGTATTTTCCATATGACAAATTTAACAGCACCATATATATATGTGTGTCTAAGAATCCTCCTAAATGACTGATACATATAACTAAATTTTGATAAACCCCCTAAAAAAGCACATAGATATCCTGTTAATCATCACACAAATATAATGAGATAAGTGTTTATGTTTTGAACCTGAGCTGTTATTGAAATCATGAATTATAAAGAATTTTGCTATTGATTTTAACACTTAAAAAATTTGGGAGGTAATTTTTTCAGTCCTAAATCAAACAACATCCGGGTTCGCAACTATGACGACACATTCGTTGTGCACAACATGATGTAGGTCATACACGAATCCGATAATACATTACTTACATTAAGGTGGAGTTCCTGGTATGTTCAAGCAGTTATAAGACATTTAAGGAGTGAGTCTTTCTACCGAATGTTATTTTAACCCTCCAGTTGTGTACTGTCTTCTCACCAGAACAGAATAAGTCCATATTCACTCAATTGTCTCATTTATCAGTCGGATTTGTTACGAGATCTGATAGACATTTGAATCAATCCACTTATCACTATATCGGGGTAATACCACGGGCATATGAGGGTGTTGTGTTGTTTCTTTCACTATAACGCACATGTAACTTATTGCCGATCCAGTGAAGTAACGAGGACAATAATTTGATTTATTTATTCAATTGTACCTATTTCCTTCACTAACACCGAATGCTATTTGTTAGAAAGATGAAGAAATTCGTTACAAATATCTAGCCCAGTGATGAGTGATATATATGTAATGATCCATATATTTTAGTAGAAATTAATAATTTTATGACAAATAAGTACTTAAATTCAAATTTTATTATTAAATCAAATCAATTTCAGTTAGATGGAGTTGCTTCCCTTGTGTTATATCACATTATTATCTTAAGATTATATTCTTGTTATTGTATTTTGTCCTATATCAATATGGTGTTATGTGTGGGGGAGGACTTAGATAAACTCTGTCTGGTGTTTAATCCGTTTCTCATATATGTATTTATACGGCAATGAAATAGTTTCAAATTGAAAATGAAACATTCATTCTCAGAACTGTGTTCAATATTAGTAAGTTAATCAGTCAGTTGCCATCGTATCGTTTAAAAACATCAACAAGTACCGTATATGTTGGATAAACATGTGTTACTCTCTTCAAATGGAAAATTCACAACATGAAACTGAAATCATCCAGCTTGTTATCCAGCTTGATAGAAAGTTACTTTTTTGGTTTCTTTGTAGTTAAGACTTCTTATGAAGAATATTTCGTATTCCTTGCAGAGTAGTATAGATAGAATTAAATTATTTTCATAAGAAGTAAAACTAGAGCCAAAATCAACAGCAATGCAGACCTCTAGTGTTAACATAAACTTTTTATGTGAAGATAGCAGTTTTAAATGTTTATAAAATTAAAAAGAAAAATAGCTGATAAAATATACCTTGTTTTGAATTCGCATTCAAGGGTGTTATAGACTTTTATGTCTTTTGTACAATGTTGGTTTGTTGAATAAATCGAGCTCTGGAGCCCATAGTTTAAGGATGTAATTTACTCATATTTGACCGGAAGTAAAAGATAATTCATCCTAAAATAAATTCCAGATAATATCTTAGACTCTGCGTTTGTATATTCTCTTGGATGTGTTAGTATACTTATAAGCTTATATAAAATGTAGGATTTGGCATTTTGTAAATTTTTCTCCATATTTTTCTGATCCGGAAAAATACTAAAAAAAAACAACAACAGAAATATTCAACTCTGACTAAGAAAAAATACCCTCCGATATTTGTTCATTACATAACAAAAAGTCAACCTTAGAAAATTGTCAAAATACAACTAAACCATATTTCAAAATGTCCAAGTTCTAGATTTAGTCGCGATTCAGTTTTGAGTTTGTAAAATCAAATTAGAAATTAACGTTTTCATCAGTTTATTTAATTTCAGTTTTAATTCTGTTGACATTGGTATTTTCATGCCTATTTAATCATTAATCAAGAATAATCGTATTACATCCTAGGTAGAGAAGAAGAAATTTATTGAAACAAGGGATTGTGATGAAAATTAACATGAATGCGTGTTATTCCGGACGAAATGTAGAATAATTCATAAAAGAAACATTTCCTATTGAAACAAATTCTTGTAACAAGAAAAAAATACCGCAAAATATTACTTTCAGCTTTTGAATTATTTTCTGGCTTCTTATCATTCAAAAAAATATCACCTGGAAAAAGTTTAATTGATAAATTTGGTCATATGGGCCTCATAAACCATTAACAAAAATGTTCTACAGTAAAAGCAAAATTAATGGTTTCGGCACTTTTTACCAGCGTTTGAATATCTTATTAGGTACAAGGTTAACCTGTACACTTGGTGCTTTCTCTTCCAATTTTTCAGACTCTCTCAAAATAGAAATAAGTACGGAATGTTTTTGTTAATTAATCAATCTTTTAAATTGCTATTTAATTATCAAGCATGGATTTTTTCTAACACAGAACTACCATCAATTTACCTTAAATATATGTGGAAAAACTCGCGTGCAAGACAGTAAATTTTGGAATGTTATGCAAAACCACCATATGCATTGAAAAAGGGGCAGAATTATCAGCCCTTTGGACAGACCCAAAATGTGAAACATATTGAACCGATATGTTAGACTGAAGACATTGCCTCAACATTAATAATAAACATATATTATCACAAAATAGTTTAACTTTCATTTTCTATCTATCTGTTGTTTCCACCAGATGATGGCAGTTTCGATGGAAGTTTCGCACGAACTATCTGTAAACATTTTTCGAATATACAACTTGCCGTCGATTGCGATTCGCTTTGTCGATTATATTACCGGATTTGTGTCTTCATTCTTCCGGATCTCGGGTAAGTGTGTCACTTATATATCAAACATTCTTAATTCTTGATTGCTATACGCTAATAACAGGAAAGTTAAAGCAATCCTAATAAGCATGTAGTTGATTATTATTTCTATTCACTGATTTAGTCAAAACATCGGGAAAACTTCATCATACTGAATTAAGATTTATGTAGGAGTTGAGAGGTGCAATTGGATGGGACCTAATTAAGATTAACAAACATTTCATAACCATGTTTCAATACTAGTATTTATATGTAGCAAATTTTCATTTGTAAGCACCTGTTGTTATTGTTGCTTTCTGTAAATGAAAAAAAGACAGAAAAAGTTATGAATTGATCAGCAAAATCTTGAAGAAGCGAAATGTAACCTTGTTAATGTGCATTTTCTTTATTCATATTTACTTAATCTCACAAGTTCGTTAGTTTTAAAACAGAAATGATACAGTTTGATTTTTAATAATCTTGAATAAATAGACTCGTTGAAAATTGTTATTTCTTGAAAACAGTACATTTTACAGAAAAAGTCATGTTACTTTCAAAATACTTTGCCTCCTGGAAGAAAATACCATTTTTTTATCATAATTTTATTTACATATTTACTATCTCGTAATAATTGTGACAATTACAAGCTAATCAGTAATAGGTATAAATGTATTTCTGTATCTAAAATGTCTAAATCCCTGGCGTTGATTGTTTATTTGTAAAATATCAATAATGTTTGGAAATTTATCACTGGGAATGTGTTCACAAACATCCTAATATCTCACCCTACCTCGCCGATTTTAAGGACCATGTAAATCAATCTAGTACTCTTGCTTTCTAAAAACAGAGGGAGTCAGCTTGCATATTAACACCATTTATTCAATTATCAAGAATAATCTTGTTAATGGTAGAAAAGAAATGGCGTTAATATCCATTTTAAGTGATTATTAATATATTGTGAAAATATACTTATTATCAATTATTTATAAGTATTCAATACAAATAAAGCGTTAATTAAAGGGGGATAACTCCAGGTTGCTCAGATTGGAATTTATATTGTATATTTCGGCAAGTAAACATTGCTGCGACGTCCATATGTGGTCAAATCATCTTATTTTGTCAAATGAACTCAGATCTTATTAATTAGTTATTGTCATTAAAATGAAAATTAAAATTATTATATAGATACTTTTCTTTAATTACAAACTAACTGGAAATAAGTATTCATGTATCATACTGTTCAGTTTTAATATCCTGTAGCTCCTTTTAAAGATTTTTTGGATTTGTTGATATCAATTAACTTCTTTTTTAATTAATGGAATGGGAAAAGTATTCACAATCATGATGTATCTACTCACACTGGTTTAATTTCTATTTAAATCTAAACCATAGACTGACTTTATTAGAACTGAGGGTCCCGCATATGTTTCATACTTACACCATTTATTTGCTACTTGCAACATACATAGATAAGACATGTGAATGGCCATTAAAATATATTCTGGTCGATTAATTGAGCTCTTCATAAATAATTCAATAGTATTTTATATACATGAAACGTTAATTTAACGTTTGTTAAGTGTGTGTGTGGGGGGGGGGAGGAGGGGCGTGTGTGTTAATTCAAGACGCCTTGCATTGGAGTTTGCACAGTGTATATTTGTGTCTGTAGAAAGGGGCTGATATAGTATTTACGATTTGCTTCTTTTTCTATTCAGAGGGTTTTACATTACGTTTTCAAATGAATGTCTTCCACGCTGCGCGATTCTTCGACCAACCTGTATCATAAACGTGATTATCGTGAATTTTCCATCTCGATCGCGACATACCTGCGTACAACCTATAAGGGTTACAAGACGTCAACTGACTGAACTGGCAACAAATTAAAAGATCGTGATGAAAATTATGGGGAAGTTTTACGGTCATCAAAGTAATATCGATAATGTTATGTTCTTGTTTTGTATGAAGAGCTGGATTTGTTTAGATTCGCGTTGACTTATTCGTGTATTCTATTT